>NW_024387156.1:433061-589552 GCF_900408965.1 Simochromis diagramma | reverse complement strand
AAGTAGCTAGGGAACTCAGTAAGTATGAGCAGCAATAGCTTAGGGACACTTTCTCAAATAAAGAGGATTTCATCATCTGCAGTTCGTGAAAAAAAATAAATTCCCACATTAAAACAAATTATGGATACAGACTCATTTCAACTATAGAGGTAGAAATACACTTCATGTACTTATCAACATACAGTTTAAAGGCTTGCATTAGAGTGCATTGGTACACACTTAGGCATCTTTTATTTAGCACGGTTATACCATTGTGAATTTTGTTATATAAATATGCTCAAGAGTCTATCATATGTTTGACATCCAGCTAAAAATTGAAAATATATATTTTTAAATCAGTAACTTTGCAGATTTAGGGGAAATGTTTTTGGACAACAAATGAGTCACGTTTTAAACAGGGTTTGAATAATCAACGCTGACAGACAGACATTTATGAAGTGCAGGCTCTAACAGACATGCTTACAGTATGAAAGGACCGCGGATGTCTTGGAGCAGAGAAACACGCTGTATTGTTGCTTTTCTTTTTTGCATAAGCAACGCCCGACTGTCAGAAACGCTCTGTGCGGGTAGCAAAGTCGGCTCCAACGCACGTCCAGGCATCAACCAGTCTTTCCACCAGCTGACTGGTCCCTCAGCTTTCATGCTGGGATCTGCAGCAGAACCTCGCACTGGCCACTGGGACACTGCAAATACTTGTAAGTCCTAGTTTGATTCTTCACTGCTCGCAGAGAATTAACAATTAAAGAAAGGGATCCAACACGAAACTCAAATCAAACAGTGCAGTCGGAATTGTCTACAACCACACTCAGTTTCACAAATAAACAAAAAGCTTGCACCAGCCATACTGTTCATAGACACAGGAGGGAAAACTGAAAACTTCCCAGAAATTGAAATTGTAATAACTTAATCACACTAAAGCCGCCTCTACGTCATTTTGGAAAGGTCCAGAGCCTTTATACATAGCATATGCCAAGCAGACTCGGTGCTAGATAAATAATATGTAGCCTTAGAATTTAGCATCTACAGTTTAAAGAGACACAGTACCTTCGCTATTGTCTTTAAACATTAAGATCCATTAAAAAAATCAGTTTTATCAACAGAGGATCCGTGAAACGAGCAAAGCTGGCAGTTCTGAAGAGCGGGGCACGCTCTCATTTCACAACTTGGCCTACATTTTCCAGAAAGACAGAAAGACCACACAGTTAAAACCTGTACAAATACTGAATTAAGAAAAAAACAGTTTCACACTATGTTTCACCAAGTTAAAAACAAATCCAGCAAAGTTGCTTCTAACACATATTTATCTTTCAAATCAGTGTCTAAAAAGCGCCATTAAAAGAAATTGATCCTGCATTTACAAAAGTAACTCCTGTTTGTATAAATTCACACTTAAAACCAAAACGCACACAGTGGTTGATAAACAAAATTAAATAATGTATTGCACATCTATGTTTTAAAGATGGCATCAAAAGTCAATCTGTATTTTGTCTAAAAATTTGAAATTTAGACGGTCAAATACACAAACTAACGAAGATGTGTGCAGTTGTCAGGCTTAACCCCAAGGAAAGAGTTTGGTGGTTCTTATCAACCTTTATGCCTCTTCCCCCACCCTCAAAGACAGACATAAAAGCAGTTCATCTCCCTATTCAACATTTCTCGAGATACACGGCGTCATTAGGTCTGAAACAGTGAACAATGCGCAGTTGTTAAAAACAATGTGACACGGTGGGTGGCGCAAATTAGGGTTAACTAACCATAGAAAATCTGCATGTAAAACACACACACAATTTGACGTCTCATTCATGTAAATGTAAAATCCTTTTAACACACTAAGGTTAATTATGTTCCACAGGGTTCCATGTTTTGACCAATTTAAACATGAACGATTGGTGATATAGACTCAGTATATCATATATAGAGTTATCCACAGAATAGGCTCCACAGGTGAAAAACTGCATAAAATAGGATTCAGGGAATCTCACACATGGACACACTGCACACAGAAAAGTACAGACAGCTGTTAGCGTGCTATCTGGCACTGCACTCCTGTCAGGACTTTTGGAGTTACAGACCATTTATCACACATACTGACCGATCCCTTTATTCCCTAACATTTGCATCCTGGGTTACTTATCATCACTACAATTACAACCCTCCTCGATAATGTTATCTCCACATTAATGACTTTTGAACGTTTCAGAGAGGGACTCCAGGTCTGAGTGAGCCAAAATAAGTCATCATCGGGACCAGTAACCCACTATGATCCACTGGCTCTTTTAAAAGGGGCCACACTTGGGGCTGACCCCACTGATCAGGTAAGTATGGTCCTATTTGTATATTGCTGCATACTGTAGAAAAAAGGTAAAGCAGAACAAACGTCCCAGCCGTAAACCACCTTCACATTTGTTCTGGGCGACCTCTCCCAGCAGGCTGACCCCCTACAGGTATAACATTTGAGTCATCTCTGAATCATACCTTTCTGTGACATCAGTGAAGCTCCCACTTCAACAACATAGTTACAGTTTAAACTGTTTTAGATTTGTGAATAAATGTGCAAATAAATTTTAATCTTAATAATGGGTTCCGAAGCAGTACCTAATGTCTAATGATTATCCACCTTAACAACAAATGTGGAGAAGACGGCTGAGTTGAGAGAGCACAGAAAAGTGACTGCAAGCTGAACATAAAGAGACAAATACATTGTAAATAGACACTGAAGCTGCTAACCGCTGTGTGTGGGGGGTCCTCCTTTACACATTTACAACAAAATTATTTGTTCATCATTTAATTCAGCATAAAGGAATTTACGACTGGATCTAGTTTTCTATGTCTGGGTGAGCATTTAATCGGTGGACAACTTGGATGAGACAAAAAGTGGCTGTTATGACTAGTGTGGTAAAGAGGCAAAAATAAGCTTCCACTGTCCAGACAAAGAAAATGACCAATGGGGAAACTACCAGTGGATATTTAATCAAAAAAAAAGAAAAAAACTGTTATCAGTGACTGGCAAATGAAGCCTTTGCATATTATCTTGTTTTGTTCACAAGGATCGGTCTCTGAGAGAGCGAGGTCTGTGAGTTTAGACCTAACACAAATCATATTCTGGAGCTGTATAACTAAGAGTCAGTTCAGCAGAGGACCCACACACTCTTCACTCGGCCTGATGGTAAGTTAGTTTCTGTTTGTATTAGGATGGTGACACATTTGGTGTAGCACAGAATAACCTGTGAACTCAAGCCATGCTGCGATACTGCATTATGTTATTACCTGTAAAGACACTGCAGCCAGTAATAGTGAGCTAATTCTTTTTTCTCCTAAAGGGAAGATGATGTATTAAAATGACTTTTTTTATTATTCTGTTCTTTCAGGAAGTCCTTTGGATGATTGTCCTCACTGTTGGTCTGCTTGGCTCACATTGTGAGGGCGCTATATCCTGTAAAAATGAAAATAATGGTGATGTAGACTGGTAAGACAACATCTGAGCTATTCATTCAGGTGTACTGAATTACACATTAGTAACTTTGGTCTTCAAGTGCTTCAAAGCTACGCTATGGTACCTTTTGCACCTGCGTTTCAACATAGTCATAGATGATGTTCAGACACTGCTACACTATTTTACACTGTTATTATCAGTTATTTTATATATTTCCATTTCATAAATAACTTCATTTGGGCAGTAAGACATAACGCATACCCAAAACTATGAAGACAACACACAATACTGTGACACTTGCCTCCTTTCTCCAGCCCTGCGCATCTATTTTGTCTCACTCGTATTATTCTCACTTTATTGATCAAAAGAGGAAACAGGGAAAGAAAACACTTTGCAAAATTTCACAAGCTTCATCTCATTTTAGCATCATGGGGAAGCCAGTGGAAAATACTATTCATAAAAGGCCCTGTTATTCATAGTTAAAGGTTTTCAGTCATATCTCTGCTTACTCTACAGGTGCTTGTGAGACTTGGGTATAACAGAGTTTGTTATTTTCTTCTTCCATGCTCAGTTAAGCTTCTCATCATTTATTGTTATCTTTGAATTTACTGACTTGTCTCTGACATCACCAGGTTTATTTTGTACAAGAAGCCTGGTGGGTTTGATTATGTTTACATTGATTCAACCGACCAGAACCTTAAAAAGAATAAAGAGGACAAGCCTGTCAACCACCAAGCTGGTGTCCTGGCAAATACCCTGAAGCCCTACTTTGAAAAAGTGAGAATAACTCCATGAGTTTCTGTTATTAGTGTGTATGCACTTTGAGGAAAGACAAAATTTATGTTATGTTTTTGTGGATTCTTTCCGGATGAGCAGTCACCAGATTCTGCATTCATTGCATACAATGATCAAACACCAAGTTGTAACGCACTACAAGAATATGGCCACAGCAAAGGTGGGTAGAAATAATTTTTAATAATAATAAAAATAACATAAGAAATACTAATAAAAAAACACCTGATTTAAATGTGGTCTCCTTCACGCTCACCTCTGAGCATCAGAACCACAGCTTCTGTTATTCTCAGATCACTCAGCAAATGTTCTCTTCTTAATAATGACATGAGCTCTTTCATGTTCTTGTTCTGCAGGAGTTGTGATGATGGATAAGGATAATGTAGTCTGGCTTTTACACAGCACACCAAGATTCCCTGAAGGAGATGCAAGAAATAATTTCTATCCTGAAAGTGGGAAAAAGAACGCACAAATATTTATGTGTGTAACACTGCCCTCTGATAAGTCTGCACAAATAGGTAAGGCAGCATGTCCAAGGTAATTCTTCATGTCTAGAGTGTATGTGAAGTTTTAACACAGTAACATGTAAATCCCTCATCTTACTTTTTTTCAGCTCAGCATCTTAAAGACATCAATGCTCATATATTTAAAAACCACAATCCTGAAAAACTCAAAGATTCTTCCAACATAAAACGAACGCTGCCCTACCATGAGGACTTGTCAGCCGGTGGTTTGAAGTTTACACGCTTTGTTAAACAAATCTCAAAGGAAAGTAAAGGTGAGATTTCTGCTTCATTCATTTAAGATAAAAATCTTAAACACTGTGAGTTTCTTTTGTGAAATCATTGTGACTTTCTGTAGTTTCCCCACCAAAGTTCTGAGACTCTTATTTACAAGGTGTGAAACATCAAGCCCAACACAGTCCTTTATTTTAACTTCTCTAATGTTTTGGCCTGTGAAACATGAGCTGGGCGACGAGTAGATCTAACTTTACAGAGTAGTTCTGTTCAAAACTCACTTTATTTAGATTTTAACTCTAAAAATAACTCACATATAAGATTAAATAATGATCCTGGTATGAAAATGTTGTGGAAGCTGTAAAATAAATCCTGTGAACACACATGTTATGCTGTAAGTTTGTATTGCCATGGAGACCTTTGATTAAGGTGTTAGTGTGACCCAGCCTCAGTGCAGAGTTAGTGCAGGGGAGTGTAGCAGCAGGGATCATATGAGGTCTGATGTTTGTAAAAGAAATCATTAAATAAGAAGAGCTGGAACTTCCCAGAAACTCTCAGAAAGAGAAAGTAGAGTCAGGGTTGTTGTGAGCAACACTTTTCTCTTTTTTTTAAAATTCTGGCTTATTGTAACACTGTCTGGTGGTTTCCTGATGTTTGTCTTTACTTTGGCAGAAGGAGATCTTTATGTCACCATTGCTGACACACTACAGAGCAATTTATACATCCAGACCTGGCGCAGCAAACCTGGCAAAACTTTTACGACTAAGAATAACCACAAACTTTACAACATCGTGGAAGTAGAAACTGCTGCAGGTAGTTGGGAAAAAGGATGTGATCATTCCAAATGGTGTGTTTCTGACAGTAAAGATTGGATGTGTGTTGGTGACTCAAACAGAGAACCATCCCAGTTCGAAAGGCCTGGTGGTGCACTGTGCATTAATAGCAAACCTGTGGCAGATGCATTTAGGAGAATTGGCACTGTCAGTGACACTGATAGTGACACTGACAGTGACACTGACAGTGACTGTGACACTATCAGGGTCAGTTCCTTTAAAAGAAAACGAGTAGGTATTCTAAGTTAACTGCAGCAGACAATTGTCTCGTCTTGTTTTCTATCTACGTTCACCAGTTTTGAATTTATTGTAAATTTATTTTATCAAAGTGAAGCTGACTTGAATCTGGTGCTGACATCGTCACTCTTGTCAGTGTTATCTAATGTTTCTGTGAACGATATGAAATTAAAAACATTTGATGGATATTTCACAGTGTGGCTCTTTCACCCATGGAAACCATAGAAATAAATGACTTTGCATGAATCTGTCTTGTTTTTACTCCGAGGTCCTGTTTCTGTCTGATGACGTTTAAAAGTATTCAAACTAGCCCCTGCAGTCAGACATCTTTATTTTTATGGTTTAGTAGATTTTGATTTGCCAAACCAGGTTTTATACTGAAATTTTTCTTCTGTAACAGATCTTCTTTATTACAAAACAACAACTTTGGCACTTTTATTATTTATTTGTAAAGAAATTATTTTCACAGTTCACTTATTCATTTTTTACTACATTATTTGTTGGACTTTATGCAAATTAGTGCATATGTGATATTATAACTCATTTTATAATAAATAAGAAGCACACAAAAATTAAAATATTAATGTAAATGATCGCCTGGGGAAATTAAGAGCTCATATCAGTTAAGTTTTCTTATTTTGTCCTTTTTTTCCCACTTCCACTAGGAGTTCTGTAACTTTACAGTTGATATTTGAAAGTAGAGTAACTACTAAGTAGATCTGTCTGTGTTGATGCTGAAAGATTAATAATCTGATTCTGACTGTAACTGTTAAGATGATTATTGTGCACGTGCCATTCAGGCCTTCTAACAGCAAAAGAAAGCATTGATACCGGTGGTACATACTGTCAGTATTTAGACGGTGACATGGGTTGTGTAATTTGGCCTCCTTACTTCATCACAATTTTTTTTTGACTCAAACACTGTGACCGGTGCAACCAATCAGAATGACTTCAGAGCGTGATCACTTTTTTATTCGTTTTATCCATTTGTAATTCATTCTTATACTAAAAAATGCTCTCAGTATTTGGACAGTGACACATTTTTCTTTAACTTCAGAGCTCCAGCATCTCTAGTGTGAAGTAAATGATGGTCACTGTGTCAATTACACAAAGACACAAAGTTACAGTTTGGTCCAATAGTATTTAAAAAATTGCACAATTCTAAATTTTGTACAGCAACACAAAAATGTCTTTTAGGTCCAATGCTCAATAATGATGGATGTGTAGCTTTTCAGCTCTAATCCAAAGGGTATAATCAGAGTACTGTACATAGTTTTTAGTTACTAATATTCTTATAGAGTATCAGATGTTCAGAGGCTTCAAAGTCGTTGGACAATTTGAAGTCTAGAAGCTGTGGACATAACAAAGTGATGCTTTCCTCACTTGAGATGAGGTGCAATGTATTTCTTCTAGTTGAATCATAAATGCTTAACACTGACATTTTATTCCCTTTAGCAGCTGACACTAATAAATTATGATATAGACTAAATAACTGCAACATGTGAGACTAAAACACCAGACCGCCCTGCAGTAATTAGACTGGGGAGAAAAAAAAAAAAATCTATCGATATCATTACCTGCAGTTTTGTCTGAATGAGCATGCTCTATTGGGTTTGAAGAATACCTCATTATTCTTCACTGACCAGTTTTACAGCATTTGATAATCAGTGACAGCATTTCCACTGCAGCCCTGCAGGCTGGATCTAACTGTTTCACAGTGCAGTAACCATGCTTTATTTCAGACTAATGGTGCTGAACTTACAGAATAAAAATGTTTTACTGGATAAATACTACAATGATTAGAATAACCTTTGTTTGCACTACACAGTTTGAATTAAAAACACACACACACACATTAAAGATAATATGCATGTTCAGACATACAGACGCATGATCAGCTATGTGGTATCAGGTTCACTCCATCCATACAAATAGACACAAACTGAACTTTACCCCCGCTTAACTTACTTAACTGTAAACCTTCATCTGTCCATGTTCAGAGTGAGTGACAGTATTTTACAGTGTCAGAAAATAAGGGAATATTAGAAATGCACAGTGATAGGGCCGAGCTGTCAGAGTGCTCACATAATGTTATCTTCATAAACATAATCGCAGTAACCGAAACAAATACTCAGAAAGTCTGCAGTAATCTTTAAATTCATGTAATCAATAATACTTTCATAAAATGAGACATCCAAAAATGTGCACACAATATGACACATTTAACGCGTGTGAAATGTTGAGCAGTGTGCAGAAGCTTTGGTCTTTGTCAGTGCCCACAGACAGAACACCTCACACCCACGGTGCACAAATCCACAACGTGCACCACTCTACAATGTACATTTACACCAAATAATGTTGACCTTCGAAGCTTGTCTGTCAGATCAAATCCTTGTGACATCACGGTGGTTAACAGTGAGTTTTTTTGTTAGGTTAGAAAACAGCAACAGTGCTGCAGTTCCTGTATGAACTGAACAACTTTGAAAATCTAAGAAACAGTTGAGCTTCTCTCCTCAAAAGCTAAGAGGGACAGACTGAACATGCAGACTGGACGGACTTTGTCACACTGGAGCATGAAACGAGGAACAATCATCAATCAGGAACGATCATATAGCCCTGTCGTCTTATTTGCTGTGATTTAGTGTGCGATTGTGTCCACGGGCAGAATTTTTTCATCTGGAAGTGACCTCATTCTCAGATGTTTCACTGACTTGATCACAAAATCTCTCAAACTTTTCTCCCTTTCAAAACTAAAACAGCTGAGAGAGGTAAAGGTAAGACAAATACTAATGAAACAAATGCAGTTATGCACTTTTATTTTCATCTGCTTTGAAACATGGGTTTAAGAAAAGGTTTCTTCTGCTGCTCCATTTGAAGCTGTTTGCTTGTGCTGCCCTCTGCTGGTCAATCAGGTGATCTTCCAGAATCTCTTAACTTTTGTTAACACAAGTGTTTAAATGAGCTTCATCTTTGGATAAGCGTTTTGCAACATCTTTAAAATTCCCCATCCTCTTGGAGCTGGAGGCTGGAGGATGAACTGAGGAGCGGACTCCATCTGGAGTGGAGTTCTCTGCACGGCCTGCAGAGGGTGCTGCATTAAAACGCTGCCAGTCTGAAGGTGAGTCCAAACAGCTGAATAGTTTTTGGAACATGATCACGTGATCAGGGAGCTGCAGATACTGCAGAGTGCAGCAGTGCACTAACTCTGTGCTGTGTCAGTGTTGTGGAGCTGAGATGATGATGTTTTAGGAACAGGGTAGAGTTCTGTAAATAAATCCTGATGTATTCACCTGTTTTTCTCCATCCCTGTGTTGCAGAAACCTTGGGACGGTCGGACGATTTGACAACATCCTCCCAGCTGCTCTTGTCTTTGTTTCATTATTGCTAACACTGTGAGGTGAAATCTCTGAAAAGATGGCTGAAGTTGTGAAGAAGGAAAATTAAAGCATTTATTTAACCATTAAAACATTATGAAAGCCTTCAAAATCTAGTTTTAGTCTAAGAAAACTTTTTTTTAAAATTAATCTTTCCAGCTTGCAAAGATAAATAAGGATATTAATATCAGGCTTACAAGGAATTGGATACTTTACCAAGAAATCATAAGGAGCAACCCACATAGCAGACAAGTCTGGCCCAGATCTGGTGTCACGCCGGAACTGCTAGCTGACTTCTGGCATGGTAAGTGGTATGTCATCCAAATATGGGCCAGGCCTGGCAATGATGCAGGTTTGACAGGTTTGTGAGTGTACACTTTATCCAAAACCTAGTGAGGGTTTACTCATGGTTGCCATCGGGTGGCTGTACCTCAGGAGGTAGAACAGGTCCTCCAGTCTGCATGTCAACAGTGTGAATGTGTATGAATATTGTTAGGAAGCACTCAGTTTAGAGAAAGTGTTTGATTGGGTGAATGTGGCATGTTGTATAGAGCACTTTGAGTAATCCGGGAGAGTAGAAAAGCACTTTGCAAGAATCAGTCCATTCACTGTCTGAGCAAAGTTTCGTATTGTTACTTTTGCACTGTTGTGTTCCGGCACATGTTGTTATTACATGGCTTGATTAGAGTACACATTAGGCTGACATCTGGGGCTGGAGCTGAAACTGTTCTGGGACAGGGACAGGCACAGGGCAGCACTGTGTCTACAACTGGTCCGTGGCTGCACACAACTTGCACATAGCCCACATACCGCAAAGAATGACGGCCCTTTGGTGGCCCAGATCAGGTTTGCCAGAGCTAATCCACACATGAGCCAGCACAGGACCACCAGTGTGTCTGCAACTGACCTTGTGCTGGCCCATCTGTGGGCCACCTCTGGCAAACCAGATCTGGGCTAGTTAATGTGAGATGCCAAAAAGTGAGAGGGAGACCTTTCAGTGATGCTTTTCAGAAATCGGAGAAACTCCCCACAAACATCCAGGTTTTGCTCTTTCAGCTGGGCTGAGCAGATGTGAATGTCTGACTGAAGGAACTAATGAAACAAGAAGTAGAAACCTCCTCAACAGGATCTACACTGAGCTCTACATCACAGAGGGACAGAGTGAGGGAGTTTATACCCAACATGAGGTGAGGCAGCTGGAGACAGCTTCCAAGATCCTCCATGACACTCCAATCAGGTGCCAGGACATCTTTAAAGCATTGCCTGACCAACAGAGACCCATCAGAGTGGTTCTGACAAACGGCATTGCTGGTGTTGGAAAGACTTTCTCAGTATTTTCTTTCTCACTTCCGGTATGATGGCGCCTGTGTTTGGCTCTGCCGCTGCCGGTTGTAGTTTGTCGCGCTCTACTACTGTTGTGTTGTTTTTTTCTGCTCTACTGTTCTCACTCAGTTTTAATGATGTATTTGCGGCCCTGGTGTATGATCGCCTGGCCTTGCTATCCATCCGATCCTCTATGATGCCACACGATGTCTCGTCGTGCTCTGGCATTTTCCACCCTCCTCCATTAGCTGGATCCTCGTCAGACCACGGAGAAGGAGAGGGAGAAGAGGAGGTATTCAGGTAAAGCTCAGGATGTACTGGCGGCGTGGTTTGGCTGGTAAGCGACGTCGAGCGTGCGTTGTCTCCTGTGTCCAGAAAAGTTCCATGGAGGGGGACTTGTTTTCCATGGCCTTGTTTGGATACACTGGGCCTGGCTCTTTGAGACCTTGCCACCTCAGGAGGGTTTATCCAGACTCTTTTGCGGGCTGGCTTTTTCTTCCCTCGGTGAGTGGATTCTACGAGCGGGACGGCTCGAACCCTGTGTATTTACGTCCCTTAACTCGAGCCTCTGCAAATAACGAGGCTTCTAGCTCACTGAATATGGCGCTTTTTAACGCTTGATCTCTGTCTAATAAATCATTCTTGTTGAATGATTTTATATTATCTAAAAAACTCGATTTTTTATTCCTGACTGAGACCTGGCAGCGGGATGTAGACTACTCATCACTTATTGAACTCTGCCCGGATGGCTATACTTTTATTACCCAGCCTCGGTTGTCTGGTCGGGGTGGTGGGCTTGCCGTGGCTTTCCAGGACCGTTTCTCCTGCCGCTCCGTGAAAACTGGACTTTTTCGCTCGTTTGAGCTGCAGCTGCTTAAAATTGGTAACAAGGATCCTTTGTACTGTGCTGTGGTGTATCGTCCACCTGGATATAACAGGTTATTTTTATCGGAGCTCAGCGACTTCTTATCCGCTACTATGAAGCTGTCTAGAGTGCTTATAGTTGGGGACTTTAACATAGACGTTGATGATGACTCCGACCTATTCACCAGAGACTTTATGAACATTATGGATTCTTTTCATTTGACTCAGCATGTGTCCGGTCCTACACACAGCAAAGGCCACACACTGGACCTTGTTTTTACTTTGGGTTTAAATATTGATTTTATTTGCTCTGAGGACATTTTTATTTCTGATCACTATGTTATTGTTTTTAACTTGTCTTTTAATGAGCCTTTGTCCCCCGTCAGACGGATGGTTAGCTCTCGCATCTTAAACTCCTCTACAGCGGAGAAATTTGTGGATGCTTTTAACTTACAGCTATCTCCTCAAAATGGTGTTGATTTCTCAACCAGTCTTTTTAATAATTATTGCCTTTCTATTTTAGATGAAATTTGTCCGGTTAAGACGAGGAGTGTTTCTGCCTCTAAATCTCCTCCTTGGCTAAATGAAAGTATTCGTTGTCTAAAACGTGATTGTCGTAAAGCGGAGCGCAGGTGGAAGAAAACTCATCTAAATGTTCACCTTCTCTATCTTAAGGACCTTTTAGCTTTTTTTAATAATGCGATCAGAGATGCGAGGGCTGCCCATTTCTCACACTTGGTTACAAAGAGCAGAGGCAATCCTAAGGTGCTATTCAACACCATTAGTAACATTGTTACTCCTGCTCTGCCTGCGGCCCCTAATTTTTCTAACGAGGACTGTGAAAATTTTCTCTCTTTTTTGCTTGCAAAAATTCATAACATGAGAATGAGTTTTACACACTCAGCACCTGTTATCTCAATCTCTACCCCATCCCGGCCCATTATCTTGGATACTTTCTCTCCGGTTTCACTACCTGAGCTAGTGAAATTAGTGAATTCAGTGAAAGCATCCTCCTGTTCACTTGACATTATACCTGCATCATTATTCAAAAATGTCTTCCAGTCTATTGGCCCATGTGTGCTCACTTTAATCAACTCTTCACTGGCATCTGGTATAGTTCCAGTTTATTTTAAAAACGCTGCTATTCTCCCACTTTTAAAAAAACCTCAGCTTGACCCCTCCCTTTGGAGCAGCTACAGACCAATCTCTAAATTACCATTAATCGCTAAGCTTCTAGAAAAGGTTGTGGCTAAGCAACTTATGGCAGCTCTAGATAAACATGGTACTTACGATAAGTTTCAGTCTGGTTTTCGTCAATTTCACTCCATGGAGACAGCTCTTCTTAGGGTCTCAAGTGATATCTTGATGAATAATGATGCAGGAAAATGCTCTGTTCTACTCATGTTGGAATCTCACATCAGCTTTCGACACAGTTGACCATCACATTCTCATTGAAAGGCTGAAAAATTGGGTTGGTGTATCTAGAACTGTATTAGAGTGGTTCTCCTCTTATCTCCATCACCGATCCTTTTCTGTGACAGTCTCCGATTTTAGGTCATCCTCAACCTCCCTTACTTATGGTGTCCCTCAAGGGTCAGTTTTGGGGCCTTTATTGTTTTTAATTTATCTTCTCCCCCTCCAGCATATAATGGGCTCTTTTGAGGACATTTCTTATCATTGTTATGCTGATGATATTCAGTTGTACGTTTCTTTTATGTCCGAGGATTTATCTAAGCTTCAGCGTCTGAATGATTGCTTAGATTTGATCAAACGTTGGATGGCTACAAATTTCCTCCAACTCAACGAGGGGAAAACCGAAGTCCTCGTATGTGCCCCTGATAGGTTTCTATCGCAGATAGTGAAAGCCCTTGGTCCTCTCTCACTTTATGTTAAATCCTCTATCAGGAATTTAGGTGTCACCTTTGACTCGAGTCTTACATTGGATGGGCATGTGAAATCTCTGGTTCGGTCTTGTTTTTATCATTTAAGAAATGTGGCTAGGCTAAGCCCAGTTTTATCTCGCTCTGAACTTGAGATTGCTATACATGCATTTATTTCGTCACGCTTGGATTATTGTAATTCGCTGTTTATGTGTCTAAGCAAAGGTTCTCTGGATCGTCTGCAGGTTGTGCAAAACGCTGCAGCTAGGCTTTTGACAAAATCCTCCAAGTACTCACATGTGACACCGTTATTATCTCAGTTACACTGGCTTCCTGTTAAATTTAGAGTCGATTTTAAGATCCTGGTCTTGACCTACAGAGCTGTGCACGGACTGGCACCTGCCTACATCTTTGATCTGCTACAGCCCTATGTACCTAGCAGGTCTTTGTGGTCATCTGATCAGGGCTTACTTGCTATAAAAAATACTAAGAGGAGGACTAAGGGTGATAGAGCTTTTGCCACTGTGCCCTGAGATTGTGGAACTCTCTCCCCCAAGCATTACGAACTGTGGACTCAGTAGCTGTTTTTAAAAAAAACAACTCGAAACTTACCTTTTTAAAACTGCTTTTGGTTAATTTTATGCCTGTTTTATTTTCTCTTTTTAAATCTTTTTATGACTTGTAATCTTATGTGCAGCACTTTGTGATTCTGTCTTGAAAGGTGCTATATAAATAAAAATGTATTATTTATTTATTATTAGTACAGAAGTTCACTCTGGACTGGGCAGAAGGTTTGGAGAACCAAGACATCAGTTTGGTGATTCTGCTTTCATTCAGGGAGCTGAACATGATCACAGATGAGCAGTACAGTCTTCTAGAGCTGCTCCATGTTTTCCATCCAACATCACAGAAGGTCACAGCAGAGAAGCTCGCTGTCTGTAAACTTTTGTTCATCTTTGACGGCCTGGATGAAAGCAAACTTTCATTGGATTTCACCAACAGGAAGCTTGTGTCTGATGTCACACAGAAGTCATCAGTCAGCGAGCTGCTGACAAACCTCATTGAGGGGAATCTGCTTCCTTCTGCTTTCGTCTGGATAACTTCCAGACCTGCAGCAGCCAGTCAGATCCCTCCTGCATATATTGACAGGATGACAGAAGTACGAGGCTTCACTGACGCCCAGAAGGAGGAGTACTTCAGGAGGAGATTCAGTGCGGAAGAGCTGTCCCGCAGAATCATCTCCCACATGAAGACATCCAGGAGCCTCCACATCATGTGTAGAATCCCAGTCTTCTGCTGGATCACTGCTACAGTTCTGGAGCACATGTTGACTACAGGGAAGAGAGGAGAGCTGCCCAAGACCCTGACTGACATGTACTCACACTTCCTGCTCGTTCAGACAAAGAGGAAGAAGAAGAAGTACTTCGAGGGACGTGAGACAAGTCCACAGGAGCTGATGGAGGCTGACAGCGAAGTTTTCCTGAAGCTGGGGAGGCTGGCATTTGAACATCTTGAGAAAGGAAACATCCTATTTTACCAAGAAGACCTGGAGCAGTGTGGTCTGAATGTCACAGAGGCCTCAGTGTACTCAGGAGTTTGTACAGAGATCTTCAAAAGAGAGTGTGCGATCTTCCAGAAACCAGTCTACTGCTTTGTTCATCTGAGCATTCAGGAGTTTCTTGCTGCTGTCTACATGTTCCACTGTTACACAAATAGGAAGACAGAGGTGGTGGAGGGCTTCCTAAAAAAGGATATAACATCTCTGGATATCTTTCTGAGCAAAGTCATAGAGAAATCCCTTCAAAGTAACAATGGCCACCTGGACCTGTTTGTTCGCTTTCTTCAAGGCTTCTGTCTGGAGTCCAACCAGAGACTCTTGGAAAGTCTGCTATGTCAGACAGAAAACAATCCCAGAGTCATCCAGAGAGTCATCAAAAACCTGAAGGAGATGAACTGTAATAAAATGTCTCCTGACAGAAGCATCAACATCTTCAACTGTCTGATGGAGATAAATGACATCTCAGTGTAACAAGAGATCCAAGAGTTCCTTAAGTCAAAGAACAGATCAGACAAGAAACTCTCTGAGATCCACTGCTCAGCTCTGGCCTACATGCTGGAGATGTCAGATGAGGTTCTGGATGAGTTGGACATGATGAAGTACAACACATCATCATATGAGGGGCAGCAGAGATTGATTCCAGCTGTGAGGAACTGCAGAAAGGTTTGGTGAGTCAAGATGATGATTCTTATAAATCAGTGTAGATTTATATTTAAGTTCCTCAAATATTCTCCCTATGACTCTTGTTTTTTATAACAGCGTTTGTACTTAATTATTGCAAATTTGCATACACATTAGTTTGGTTTTGTCACAGATGCTAAGTTTGTTTCAAATGCTGTAAAATAATAATAATAATAATAATAATAATGAAGTATTATTCTCATTTTTAATTTATCTGTGTTACCGTGATAGGAAGACACTTGTGGAAATCCAGTAATAACATTTTCTTGCAACTTAATATTCCAGAAGTTCAAGTTCAAGTTCAAAGTTTATTCGCCACATGCAGTGGCAGGTTGCCATGCAGTGGAATGAACCCGCCCCCCCGACCTTACACATACAACACAGACATCACATGGGGATACAAGTCAGAGAACGGTTGCATTACAGAAAAAACACTGAAATGTACACTACAATGGGAAAGGTAAAAGAGGAAAAAAAGAGACCTCTACTCATGCTGGGCTACAGGAGGACAGCATGAGAACAGGAAACAAAAAAACTCCTCTGCACAGAAAAGCACATAAATGTCCACAGTACAACATTATAGAGCACGTGACCAGCAACAGGGTTGGGTAGGGGATAATGAGTAATCCCAGGCAACACAGCAGCCACACTGCTTCAGAAGCACTGTGTCGAAGCTTGATTCGTTTGGCCAGAGTCACGTGATCAGTGACGTCCGAAGCTTTATTTACAGGGAGTGCAGAATTATTAGGCAAATGAGTATTTTGTCCACATCATCCTCTTCATGCATGTTGTCTTACTCCAAGCTGTATAGGCTCGAAAGCCTACTACCAATTAAGCATATTAGGTGATGTGCATCTCTGTAATGAGAAGGGGTGTGGTCTAATGACATCAACACCCTATATCAGGTGTGCATAATTATTAGGCAACTTCCTTTCCTTTGGCAAAATGGGTCAAAAGAAGGACTTGACAGGCTCAGAAAAGTCAAAAATAGTGAGATATCTTGCAGAGGGATGCAGCAGTCTCAAAATTGCAAAGCTTCTGAAGTGTGATCATCGAACAATCAAGCGTTTCATTCAAAATAGTCAACAGGGTCGCAAGAAGCGTGTGGAAAAACCAAGGCGCAAAATAACTGCCCATGAACTGAGAAAAGTCAAGCGTGCAGCTGCCAAGATGCCACTTGCCACCAGTTTGGCCATATTTCAGAGCTGCAACATCACTGGAGTGCCCAAAAGCACAAGGTGTGCAATACTCAGAGACATGGCCAAGGTAAGAAAGGCTGAAAGACGACCACCACTGAACAAGACACACAAGCTGAAACGTCAAGACTGGGCCAAGAAATATCTCAAGACTGGTTTTTCTAAGGTTTTATGGACTGATGAAATGAGAGTGAGTCTTGATGGGCCAGATGGATGGGCCCATGGCTGGATTGGTAAAGGGCAGAGAGCTCCAGTCCGACTCAGACGCCAGCAAGGTGGAGGTGGAGTACTGGTTTGGGCTGGTATCATCAAAGATGAGCTTGTGGGGCCTTTTCGGGTTGAGGATGGAGTCAAGCTCAACTCCCAGTCCTACTGCCAGTTTCTGGAAGACACCTTCTTCAAGCAGCGGTACAGGAAGAAGTCTGCATCCTTCAAGAAAAACATGATTTTCTGTTCTGTTGTGTGGGAGAATTTTGAGTTGATTTTTGTCAATCGGGTTGGTTTTCCAGC
Organism: Simochromis diagramma; assembly: GCF_900408965.1. Classification (NCBI taxonomy): domain Eukaryota; kingdom Metazoa; phylum Chordata; class Actinopteri; order Cichliformes; family Cichlidae; genus Simochromis; species Simochromis diagramma. The sequence goes on along the minus strand of NW_024387156.1, from coordinate 572,134 downwards.
TTTGTGTTCTGGCTGTTTGCTTTTGTTTTGTACGTGTTTATTATATTTGAAAATGGGGAAAAAGGTAAAATGTTAAAAATCTGCTTCCATAATATAAATATCATTAAATAACTTTAGAAAAACTTCCACTTGACTCTTTACATGTAATGTTGTAAAAATATATATTTTATTGTTTAATTAATCCTAAAATGTTAGTCTGCCAAATGTGCAGCAATTGAATTTATTATCTTTAGCTGATAGTTTGTGGGGCCCAGGTAGACTGTATAACTGCATCTCTACCAATTTCTCTGCACTCCAGCCTCCTCTGTTCCATGTGAAGGGATTTTTCTTAAGGCAGGAGAAATTATCTCCACAAAAAGGATCAGGTTCGGCCATCGCACACTAGAACAAATTCTCTTCTTAAATAAAAATGAAAAAGGGCTACTTTAAATGTATCATGTTTTTCATTTGCAAGTTCATAAGCATTTTCCCTTTCCATTTCACAATCAATTCTACCCCCAGGTCAAAAATATGTCTGGGAAAATTTCCCTAATATAATATTATTTATAAATATACCCGTCTAGCGGTTGATTGCATAAGTACAAGGAGGCGGGAACTCACATCAGAAGCATACTGCATAATGTGTTGTACATTATCATATGTATATTATATGTAATGTGGTATTTTTCAATTATTGTATTTACCAACATCAATAAGTCACAAGCAAAGAAAGACCACACCATGGTGCATGTTTTAAAACAAGGAGAGTTTAGTGGTCAAAATTATTTATTAAACAAATAAACCACTTTTCTTTTTAAACCACCAAAAAATACACGTTCAAAGCAACACAACGGCGGCCCAATATCAGACAGAATTCCACTCTGTAGAGTGAGCAGTCATAATGAAGCAGTTGGTTTTATTTTATGGATTCAAGCTGCTCTTCATATTTTTGGCCACCAGGGCCCTGTTTCAGGAAGCCGGTTTAGAAAACTCAGAGTGAAAAACGATACTCAGGGTTGAGTAACCCCGAACTGTCCAACTCGGAATATTCGGTTTCAGAAAGGCTGATAACAAGTAGTTCAATCAACGCGGAGTTGCTTTAACCCCAAGTTAAGCTCGCGCACGAGGATACATAAAGCCCTGATCAGTGGAGCACAGATTAAGCGAGTCACCATGGAGACGGAGGGAAAGAAGGCGCGGTCAATGTATTTTACAGCGCTTGACGCCGAAATTCTGATGGCAGTATATGCCGATAACATGCAAATTTTGCAGAAAAAAAGTAACACAGCCCCAGCTGCAAAAGAAAGGGAGCATGCATGGCAAAACATAGCCGACAGAGTCAATGCGTGAGTGTTAATTTAAACATTGATCTAGGGATTTCCACCCATTTAACACGTTATTTATTATATTTTATTTTTTATTTTATACATTTTATTTTGTGACGTGATGTGAGCGCAGGTGCAACCCAACAGGCCCCAAACGTTTCTGGCAGCAAGTAAAAATGAAATATAAAAATATAGTCCAAACAGGTGAGGTGTAATTGTATTATGGGCCATAGTGCTTGGTCTGTTTGTCCCATGTAAATCAATTGCAGTTAGAGGCTACATTAATTTTCTTTCTGTAAGCACTTATTGAAATTATCTGAGCACATTACAAGTACATATTTGCTTACTCTGTATGCTCAAATGTGACCCGTTATAGCCAACAGAAAAAAAGCGGAGGCCCGAAAAACAGGTGGGGGTCCTCCACCACCACCACTCACAGAGGCTGAGCAGTTGGCCCTCAGCCAAAACAGTGGGCGCCCTGTGGCCGAAGGCATCTCTGCGGGGACATCCTCTGAGTCAATAACCCTGCAAGACACAAGTGCCTACATAGGGGGTAAATTCAAAATAAGACATGATGTGCATACATCCTGTCTTCACAGTCACCTTTGCAGTGCTACTCATTCATTTGATAAACTCTTTACCATAATGGATTATTTTGTAGTGAAGTTATTTTCCTACTGATTTTGCCTTCCCTCAGTCTTGGTTGTCTTTGAGAGCAATATGACAATGAAGTGTAAGGTGATTGGTATGTTTGTTAATTGCCATTTGGTCCCTTGTAAGTTATAAGTGACCTGTATAAACCTCATATACTATCAGTTGATGGTGGTGGTGTACTGCATCTGGTGCAGCCTCCTGTTGAGCCAGACCAACATGCAGTTGTGAGTAATACTCCACAGATTACATGAGTTTACAGTAGAACAGCAATGTTGTTTATTTCTTTACTACAGGAAAATAATGAAGAAACATTGACAGCTGTTACAGAGGAGGAAGCAACAGAGACACTTTATGAGGTTTACATCTTTTAATACTTTGTGTACAGGAAATACAGGCGACCAATAAAGCCAGTTGAACACAAAATCTGTTTATTCTTCTTTCAACATGTTGAGGTGATGGGTCAAAGGAAATGATTGTGACATATGGTGTCTCTGACTGCGCTTCCATCTTGTATGTCCGTGGGAGGGTCAGGATGTTCATGCTGATCACTGCTGATGTTTGGTTCAGAAGGACAGTGTTCTCCTCTAATTGTGGCAATGTTGTGAAGAATCACACATGCCACAATAATGTCACATGCCCTTTCTGGGGTGACCCTGAGTCTTTGCAGGCACTGGAACCGGGCCTTAAGCATTCCGATAGTCATTTCAATTCTGGCTCTTGTCCTGCAATTAGCCAGATTATATCGCTGCTGTGGGCCCGGTTCAGGGTCAGGGTAAGGGGTAAGCAAATAGGGTAAACATGGATACCCCCTATCACCAAGCAAGTAGCCAGTGAACTCTCCTAAGACAGAAGGATACACTTCAGTTCAAATGTCCCTGAAGCAATTGGTCTTTATATATTTTAAAGTATTCTCAACTCACCATGTCCAAATTTTGTGCTCAGTGTACATTCACGGAATATTTGTGAGTCATGGACAGAGCCTGGCCACTTGGCTTCCACATTTGTGATAATGTTGGCGGCATCATATATGATCTTCACAGTGCAGAGAACACAAATTAGCATCCATTACTATAATGAAATAATATGTTAGTTTGAAATGCTACAGGGAACTATGTACCTGTACATTAATGCTGTGGAAAGACTTCCTGTTCACATAGTCTCCTTCATTTACTGAAGGAGCAATGATTGGAATGTGAGTGCCATCTGTACAGCCAATCACGCCTGGGAACCCTGAAAATAAATGTAAAATTTAAGTAGTAGTCCAAGTATCACCACATCATAAATTAAGTTTTGGTCATCCTGATACCTGCAATTTTGTGGCATCCCTCTTTGATAAATCTTGTGGGTCTATGACCGGGGAACACCACAAACGAGTACAGGAGACGTTTCAGTGCAACTGTAACATTCCTGACTGCCCGACAGACGGTAGCCTTGGAAACGTGCTCAGCGTCACCAATATTATACAGAAAGCTCCCGTTTGCAAAAAACCGAAGTGCAATACAAATAATATGTAATGAACTGAGAGCATGTCCGCGATGTGTCACATGCGTAATATATGGCCTGAGGATGTTATCCAAATAACTTATAGATTGTGCTGAGAAACGGTAACGTTCGCACAGAAAATCATCAGGAAATGATAAAATGTCCAAACGCGCTCTAATCACTCTCTCCCGGCGGAGAGCTCTGCAGAGAATTCGGGCTTCACGATCTACTGGCTCTTCAAGGCAGGGGCACGCCATGTCCGACACTTCCTACTGTCAGGTTTCCGACAAAGGGGCGGAGACAGTCAGGGTTAGTTGTAGTAAACCTGCTAGGGGGCAGGTTAGCTTCACGGAGTGTGTCGTCATGGTGACTCACTGAGGCTTCATCTGAACTCGCTTTGTGAAACCGAAAACCCAGAGTTTTCGTTAACTCAGGGTATACTTACTCAGTTTTTCCACTAAACCGGCTTCCTGAAACAGGGCCCAGATGTAACCAGAGAGGATTGTGTTGAAAAGCTTCGAATAATGAACCGTTTTTCAATACAAGCTTCAGTGCTTCAGAAAGCTTCATTTGGCCATCACTAGTATTTGGTATGGTGTGCTATAAAATATAGTATGTGTCACGATGAGTTGTGTGGCTGTCAGTGGCTGGACCCACGTGCAGGACTCTGAGACAAAACATTAACTTAAACGGCAGCCTTATTTGCTGTGAGACACACTTGGCGATACATAAACAACAACTTAAACTAACTAGACTGGAGATGCAAATTACTCTAACCTGGGGTCCGTTCTTCGTACCTCGCTTACTACATCCAAGATCAAATCATCGCGCTAACTTTGAGCTCGCTATTCCGGTTCTCCGAACACACCTGTTGTTGACGATTAGTATAGCTGGATGAAGTAATGTGAGATCACTGGGTGGCTTAACAGGGGCTACACATCGATAGTAGAAACATTGATCGGCAACCCTTTGATTGGTCGGCAAAAATGTCGAAGGAGCGCGCTCGGTATTTTTCGGCAGCAGAGCAAGAACTCTTGATTGAGGGATTTCAGGAGTTTCAGAGTTTAATCAGAACGCAAGGGAACACTGCCAAGGCTGCAAAAGCAAGGAGAGAGGGCTGGCAGAAAGTTGCTGACAAATTAAACTCGTAAGTAATTTAATAATAATAATAATAATAATAATAATAATAATAATAGATTGGATTTATATAGCGCTTTTCAAGGCACCCAAAGCGCTTTACAATGCCACTATTCATTCACTCTCACATTCACACACTGGTGGAAGCAGCTACGGTTGTAGTCACAGCTGCCCTGGGGCAGACTGACAGAAGCGAGGCTGCCATATCGCGCCATCGGCCCCTCTGGCCAACACCAGTAGGTGGTAGGGTAAATTATTATATTACATTATATCATATTATATTATATTACATTATATCTTCTTTCACATCAGAGCCACAACAGGACCCACTAGAACATGGGAACAAGTAAAAGTGAAATATAAGAATATTCCACAGAATGGTAATATTTATCACTTATATTGCTTTTAGTCTCTTGAAAAGAGACCCTGAAATAATCTGTTTGTTTGTTTATAACAGCAACCAAGAAAAGGGCAGAGCAAAAAAAGACAGGTGGTAGTCCTGCACCCCCTCGTCAACAAGTTGGTTAAGTAAATAATACCCTCACGGGAAAATCGATATCTCTCTATGAGCACACTGTCGCGCTGAGCTAAAGGATCCTGTCTATCCCGCAATATACGCTGAATTCTGAGGACTCTCCTTATCAATCTTGCACCTTCCGCAATGGGTGGCTCGCGTACAAGCGGACAGGACATGGCTGCGACAGACTTCCCAAATCCACCTTCGCTTTTATAGCCGTGGTCTCTCATCTTGATTACACGACGTAATTTGCAATTACTACTCTAAAATATGAATTACATCTGAAATAATCAAATACATGAAATAGAATGATTAATAGTACATTTCCCTTTTTTTAGGAAATGACCTGTATGTATCTGTATGGAATCAATAAAAGGATCAAGTACTGCATTAACTTTAGTTACATTGATAATATTTATTTATGGAAAAACAGTGGAAAAATATCGCTGTTGCTTTCGTATAAATGAAGCGGACATACCTGCATGGCTGCGATCTAATCCTGTTTACATAAAGTAAGCCTGCTCCCGAGCAGGTTTAGGCTTACGGCTCTGTTGCTATGGCAGCAAGTCCCGGATGAGCTTCGGGGAACCGAACGATCCAAGATCACGCGAAATCGTCAACAATCAAATCCAGCTAACCTACTTAGCGAGGTACGAAGAACGGACCCAATATCTTTGTCTCCTTAAAATAAACTCTGGTAGCAGCTATCACAACCATAGGCATAAGACACATTTTCTTTTTTTTTGTTAAAGTTTCTGCAATTTTCAGTACACTGTGTACCACAGACTCTATAATTCACATTTGCATGAGTCATGTAAATATTCTTCTGAAAGTGAAACTCTTACAAATACAAATGTAAATCCAGTAGCTTTTTAACATCAAAAGATGGCAGTACAAATGTTAGTAAATATGTCTAAATGCTCTTTTTCCTTTAAAATTCAACCTTTACAATAAATGGATGTTTTCACAAATTGTTCTTGTTTAAAGGATCTAGAAACTTGAGAATGTTTTGGAGGAATGGAAACAAATAAATAATTAAACTGTTTTATTGTAAAAACTTCAAATGTAGAACAAAAAAGTTTAGGCCCAGGCAAACATCAAAACAATAGTAATGATTATAATTAGGTTTGTTGTAGACCATAGTCTAACTTAAAAAATGGTGTGCTTGAGGTGTGTATTTTGACAGCTAGAATACATTTCGTCTAATAGTGGAGACTAATGAGCCAAACAGAAAACCTTGGTTATGGTTCTGCTACCTCTGGCAGCAAATAAAAAAATCAAGCACTTGCAATAAGTCTTTCACATTTTGGCAAACTGTTCATTGCAGAATTGTTTCAATTCAGCCACACTGGAGGTTTTTACAGCGTAAATGGCCTTTCAAAGCATCTCAATTCAAACCTCCTTTCCTGGAGACCCAAAGCCTTAGAAATGGCTTTGTAACCTTTTGCAGACAGATAGATGCCAATGTCTTTGTTTCTTTAGATTTCTTTCCTTAGTTTTGCTTTTTCAAAATCTTTTAACCTACTTCATTTGTCAGAGAGGTTCTTTTTAGGTGACTTCTTGAGTTAAAATCCAGCCTAGGTGTGGGTAGTGAAATAAGCTTTCAAAAATGTGGTTAATCACAGTTAATTCATGATTTTGCAAGGTGGGAAATAATTTTGTTAACATAGGGCCAGTTTTAGTTTAAAATCATTTCAAAACTGCGTTTTGTATTTACTCAGGTTATCTTTGTCTAATATTACATTCTGTTTGATGAATGGCTAATATGCTGACAGACTAATTACTGTCAGCTACTACTGTAAATCTTATAGTTTATGTATCTATATAATATTCATGCATATAGCTGTGAATGTTCTTTTCTGTTTTCTTTTCCTAAACTTGTTTTGCCGTCATAAAACACATTAAATTTGTTTGCAATTAGGATGATTAATGAAAAAGAAACATTCTTTGCTTTCTGTTTTTGGTTCCTCAGAACACATACACACACACACACACACAGATTGTGCGTCTGTTTTTAGCTGCAGTGTTTGAAGTATCTATAGTGTATTGATTCTGTTATAAGAGGCTTCATTAAGGTTATTAGCTTGGCATTTATCACTGAACGTATTTGAATATTGTGCTGAACAGCACATTAACAATCTAAACACATCTAATTGGATTATCAGTTATTGAATCCACATTTTTTTTTTATTTATTCAGTTTGGAAAGCTGCAGTTTGTCCGAGATCAGCTGTGCTTCTCTGGTTTGTGCGCTGAAGTTCAAGCCCTCCCATCTGAAACATCTTCACCTAAGTAAAAATAAACTGTAGGATTCAGGAGTGAAAGAGCTGCATGGTTTTTTGGACAGTCTGTACTGCAAACTAGAAACCCTGTGGTCAGTTCACTTACTGGCTCTTATCACTGAAAATTTTATAATAATAATTATTAACACAAAATGTTATATTTACGTTTATTATTGTGGAAGTTATGTTTCTACATCACTTTCATTCAAAACAGCTGTAAATTTGCTTTTAATAATTTGATATGTTCCCTGGCGCAGGGTGCCGCCGGTGCGTCGAGCCACCTGGGGGGCTCTTCAACTGGTGGAGGAGATTGTCACACCTTGCAGGAGCTTTCCTCTCCTCAGGAACTCTCTGCAGGAGGGGGAGATACAGGAGAGGTGGAGGAAGATCTCAGCCTGGGCGTCTATTGTCTCATGTAGTCTGGAAGATGAGTGGATGGTGGGGTGGGTGCAGTTTTCTCTGTGGTGGGGTTGGGTGGACTGTCCCGGGCTCTGTGGGGCCGGGGGGCGCTGCTGCACTGGGCCCCGGTCCGGATGGGCCTGGGCCCCCTTTCCCTGGCGGGTCGCGGAGTATGGGAGTGCCTACTGGGGTCAGCGGGGGAGCTGGCCCCAGGGAGGGTTCACCTGCCCCTCCCTTCCTTCCCTCCCCATCTCCAGCTGCCTCCCTCTTCCCGCTCCACCACAACCACCCCACACATGCAGGGCCTTGGAGTAGGGGTATGTCACCAGGGTGCATAGGAGGCTACCCCCCCCCCCCCCCCCCCCCCCCCCCCGTCCCCTTCTGGCTGCCTCTGCCTCAATTTTATCCCACAACTTAGACATTCACATTATTCACACTCTCATTACACATACATATAGGATCTTGGGGGTGGGCACGATACACGGAGTCCAAATTACCATCAGGGTGTACACCTCACCCCTGGCGTCGTTGCCCACCTCTCAATTTTAAATACACGTAGACATTGATGGCTAGCAGGAGGGACTATGCGCTTACCTGCTGCTCTCTGGCAGGTAGCTCCATGCCCTCCTGGGTTTTAATTGCGCCTTAGAACACACATGCATCAACACTACAATGAGCGGGTGGAGGGAGGTTTGGAGTCTTCTCTCACCGCCGTTCTCTGCGACCTGCTGGAGCGGGGGGGCTAGGAGGAGTTGGCCGTCCGACTACGGTCTGGAGTGTGGGGCCTCCCTGCTGCTACGGAGTCGGGGCGGTCTGCCTCTCCCCACCGCAGGGAAAAGGGTAACACCACCTGGGTCTGGGTGCAGTTCCCCCCTCCAAGGGCAAGGGTACCTAGACCCGGTTTGTAGAGTATGCTTGGGGAGTGTGATCGCGTGTACAGCGTCTCTTTATGTCTGTCTCCACGTTGGTTGAGTGTGGAGTAAGTGCATATGAGAGCATGAGGGTGGGAATGGATGTTTGTGTCTGTGTGTGCCTGTATGTCTGTGTCTATATGTCAGGTTGGGTATCAGACGCCACCTCTCTGGGGACATCTCAGGCCCTCCAAGGTTTGGAGGCCTATCTCCACCCACCACCACTTCCCCTGCCAGTGGCGGACTCCCTCAGGTATCGGTGCGTTGGTGGTTCTTTGTGTCTGGGGGTGGGCGTCTGGGTACACACCGGCTCACTCCTTGGCGGCCGCTTATCGGGGCCTGGAGCCTGGGGCTCGCTCAGGCCACTTCGGAGGTGGGGTGCCCCCGGCCTCTCGGCCTGGGGCTCGGTCACTCAGGCACAGCTGGCTGCCGGCGGAGCTCACGGGCACCTGGCTTCTGCTCCGCGGCTGCTGAGTGAGCCCTCATCTGGGACTCTCCTCAGCTCTTACTGGGACAGTGGCGCGGCTGCCCCTCTGTTGGTCTTCCTTGGTCTCTTGTGTTCTGGGGGCCTCTGGATGTCTGGAGTTTTGATCTCCTCCATACCTGCTTCATACCCTGGAGGACGGGGCTGTGGCTCCCCCACACTCTCTAGCAGATCGTTACATGGAGAAACCTTTGGAATGCAAGCATGCTGATCCACACAGGTATGCACACAGGTGTACACACGGGTATTCACAGACGCGGACTACAGCTTTCTTGGCTGCTGCCTCAAAGCACATTGTGTGCTGTCTATCTTGCGTGCTGCACAATATCGTTTATTATTTAGTATCTACTGATATCTACTGCTAGCTAGTTTATTGTGATGGTGCTGTTTTTTTTATTATGTTGCTCTTTGTTGTTTGCTTTCTCTTCTGTTTTTTTTCTCCATACAGGTGACCCAGGTGTTTTGTTTGTTTGTTTGTTTTTGTTTTGTTTTTTCTTTCTTCCCCCCCCCCCCTTCTCACCGTCTCTTCTCCCCTTTGGTTTTCTCTCTCTCCCTCTCTTTCTTTCATTCTCTCTCCCTGTCCTATCCCCCAGTCATGTCTGTCCCGTTTGTAGCAACTGAAAATAAAATAAATTCATAATTATAATAAAGGTCAATCAAATGGACCAATATGGCAAGGCCATGATGATCCACTTGGTAAAATAAATCCGCTTGGCATCTTTCTTGGCCTTAAGACAACAATTCTGATGGCTAAAGATCCAAACGGGACAAAAAAAAAAAAAAAAAAAATTTGATATGTTGTTGCAAGAGACATTAGATTTAATATGCGAATATGGTTTGATGAAAGAGAAATGTTTTAGCTTCTTTTTATGTCACTGTGCATTAATATTGAATCTTATACACAAACAATCACACACACACATGTTAGTATATAAATAAATACAGATTAAGTGAGTTGCCTATTGTACAGGACACAGTAATGTTGAGCTGCACATTTAACACCTGAAAACATCTGACTGGATTATGAATTATTTTATCTCTATATTTTATTCTTGACTTAGATTGGAGCACTGCAGTTTGTCAGAGATCAGCTGTGCTGCTTTGGTCTTTCTTCTCAAGTCCAACTCCTCCCATCTGAAACATCTGGACCTGGCTGGAAACAGGCTACAGGATTCGGGGGTGAAACAGCTGTGTATTTTTCAGGAGAGTACAAACTGTGAATTGGAAACACTGAGGTCAGTTTGGCTGGCTGTTACTACTGTAAATTTTATCATTGTATTCCTGAAAGCATAAAGGTTTCTTTTTTGTTGTTTTCTGTTTTCCTATTTGTTGTCAAAAAGACAACATTTTTAATAGTAAATTTGATGAAGACTTTCTGTGCTTTATATTTTTTTCAGTAAGACTTCACAAAAATGTCTGATCCTTCAGAACACACACACTTCCACACCACACACAAAGATTAAGGCATGTTGTGAGATGCCATGTTTAAATTATCTGTACTTTATGATGCTGTATCAAGTAATTCATCATTGTTGACATGAATAAGCATTTCAATATTGTTCTGATATTTCAATGATGTGTATAGAAGGCTGATACGATGATGATCTTCATTTTCAAGAGGGCAAAGTTAGTGTGTACTTGTTTTAGACTGTAATGTACAGCTCTGCATTTAAAAGCTGATCACATCTCATTGAAATATCAGTTATTTTATTGTATTATCATTTATTCAGTCTGGAAAGCTGCAGTTTGTCAGAGATCAGTTGTGATGCACTGGTCTGTGCTCTGAAGTCTAACCCCTCCCATATGAGACATCTCAACTTAAGTAGAAACAAGCTGAAGGATTCTGGAGTGACCCTGCTGTGTGATTTTCTAGCAAGTTCACACAGTAGACTGGAGACTCTGAGGTAAGTCTACTTGTTGCCTAATTTTACTATTAAGGATCAAACATATCTATGAAATCACACAGAAATAAACAAAAATGGGGAAAAAAAATCACTTCCTCCTTTAACTTTCTAAATATAAATAAGTCTAATATTTTAGTGACAATAAACCAATATATATAAATTATATATTATAATGTGTCTACACAGCCATAGTGATAGATGTAGCTATACCGAGTGATAACAACATCAGAATGAAGTAACATGAGAAGCTTGAGAAGAAGTGGATGGTGAAGGCATATATATATATATATATATATATATATATATATATATATATATATATATATATACAGTGGTCCCTCATTTATCACGGTAGTTACATTCTAGAAATAACCCACGATAGGTGAAATCCGCGAAGTAGCCAACTTTATTTTTTACAATTATTATACATGTTTTAAGGCTGTAAAACCCCTCACTACACACTTTATACACTTTTCTCAGACAGGCATGAACATTTTCACCCTTTTCTCTCTTGTTTAAACACTATCAAAGTTCAAACCTTCATAGAAAAATAAGTCCAGTATTATAGAATGAAACCTAAGGCATCCGTGGTTGCCTTTGATGGTGCAAAACATTTTGTCAACATTGTTGTGTTTGTTGGGCAGAAAAATTAGAAAATTACAGTACAGCACTTCAGAGTCACACTGCTAGCGATCAAAGATTTATGTAAATTTGACAAGCTGAACACATTCTGTACTGTACAGGAAACACGGCACGAGATTGACTGACAATGGTCTACAGCCAATCAGGACGCAGAACACAATGCGCTGTAAGAAAAAAAAAAGCATGCAAGATTGCACAAAAAAAAAAACGGTAAACAGCGAGGCCACGAAAGGTGAACCGCGTTTGTTATGTGAAGGCTGTGTGCAGGCAGGAAAAGGACCCAAAGTGCAGACAGTCAGAGACAAAAGGTGAACTTAACCCTTGTGTTGTCCTCGGGATTCCCATATACTTGTTTGCCATTCACCTAGGGGTCATTTTTGACCCGAGGACAACACAAGGGTTAAATACCGCTTTAATGCTGAACTCCAAAAAGTAACAAAACTGAGATTCCAAGGTAAACTTATGCAGACAGCCTACATAGCTAGATAAGGCTAGATCGCGACACCGTCAAACTGAAACACAGGGTTTGAATACATAGAGGGAGCAATCAGGGAATGGGCAACAGGAGGGAAACACAGCTGGGGCAAATCAGGCCTAACAAGACAAAGGAACCAGACGCATTTACATGAGACACGGACTTTCAAAGTAAAACAGGAAACATAACACAGACTGAACTTACAGACAGACTCACAGGCAGGCACTACAACAAGGAACAGAGACGTGGGACCAGGGCAGACACAGACACTGACTGGACATGGGGATATAGCAGACAGGGGAGACAGCAACTAAGGAATACACAGAGACATAAACCATAAGACAGAACTCTAACAAAGAAACCAAAGATTAGAAATGATAAATAATATAATAAACTTAAAACCCTGGGTCAACGACCCAGGCATCCTAACAGCGTTATAGCGAAGGACCACTGTATATGTGTGTGTGTGTGTGTGTGTGTGTGTGTGTGTGTGTGTGTGTGTGTGTGTGTGTGTGTACTGAGATTCTCCATAGAAGGACAGAGCAGTTTCGATCTAGAGGGACAGGCAGGGGTGATGGTGTACTCTACATTGTGTCTGATAGTGGAGCTCTTCTCAGAGTTCACCTTACATCACTGGGAGGTGGAGAGGAAGCTCTCCTCTCCACCTCCCAGTAACATGGCCCAGTCAGAGCACCTCTACCCACAAGCTGCTGCTGGTTTAATCTCTCTGTATCATCAGGACACAACTCATCCTCTCAGTACACACATCACACTTTCTACTCCCACTGTGAGAAAGATAATCACTCCCAGAACAGAGATGACCTCCACCTGCAGAAAGAAAAAGGAAGCTAGAGGGTGTTTTTAACTGAGTGTTTCCAGCGACCTTCTGCATCAGCTGTCAATCCATGGTGGAGTACATTCAGCATAAAGAACAATGTACAATGGAAATGAACTGCTGACCTGAATCTATGAAGGTAAATGTGGTAAAAATGTGAGACGCAGAAGAATAAAATGTGAATATGTCTATAAAATATCTAAAGTCGCAAAAAAAATTTGCACACTTCTTCTCTGTGGCTGAACTTACTCACAGAGCAATATGTATGGCAGTTAAATAGTTATTAAATTTAACAACTAAATAGTTATTAAATGTAATGCCTCGCCTCTGTCAGTGCTGTGGCTGCAATGTAGCTTGTGTGAATGTGTGTGTGAATGGGTGGATGACTGGATGTGTAAAGCGCTTTGGGGTCCTTAGGGACAAAGCGCTATACAAATACAGGCCATTTACCATAATACTTATTCCTTAAAATAACAGCCAGTGATTTGCAACACTCAGTTAGTCTTATCTCAGAGCTATCACAAAGGTGAAACTGCTGTTTATTGTTGAAATGAGAGGACCTCATGAGATGAAATTCAATGCTCACAGGTTGATAAATGAGGAACAGTGTCTTTGTACAACTTGTAAGGCTATCAGCTAGAAGTCAACTTTATTTCGTTTAGATATGAACGCAACAATATTAGCCATTTTCACATCAACTCAAATACACAATCACATCAAGTCTCTGACTGATCTGATTGGTGAGAGTCAGCCATTTTCTTTTCACACCTATTCTGAAGAAAATGTACACTGAGAAGGCTGCAGGTTTACAGTGTCCCGATTCTAAATATTGAGAAAAGGAACAAACCAACACTGGCCCAGAAGAGTTCAGTCAAACGATGATTTTATTGAGCACACGCGTGGGAAGATGTACACTGCAACACATCAGCATAGATCTTCGCCAAACAGCTCATTTCAGAATGGTTTTATTCATGTCAGGGTTCAACCCCTCCTGCATCACAAATGAACATAATATCCATCAGTAACAGTAAATAGTCAATTAAAAATAGCTAAAATAGACAGAGACGTTCCTCTTTCTAGGACATTCTTCCATACATGGTAATTAAACTCATTCTCCGAATAGTCCCTGGGGACTTTACACTTTTTTGACTCTTCTTCTGTCACTTATTACTAGGCAAGCTCAAGTGCAATTAGAAGCTAAATGAATTCCTGGCCTTCGGCCTGGCCTATGTTTAAATCATATATGTCTGTAAGCGTGAATGCTGTTTTAACCTTCGTTTGCTCCAAGTCACCTACAATAGATTGTGAAGACATTGCGCTCCACAAAGCTTGAAACCTTAAATAGACTGAGCATCAACTCTTAATGAGCACAACATGCAATGTGTGTATACAATGATTATGGCTGCACCTGTAATAAAAATGTTAATCTGATACCAGTAGCTATAATAAACACTTTAATGCAATGTTAATGATAAACAATATATTGTAGCAGTAAAATAATTTCTTTTATTTCCACAACAGCCTTCTCAGATCTTTGCCTTCATGTGATCATAACAGTACAACTGAAAGCAGCATGGACTGACCCCAACTCAGTAATTACCTCAGATGTTCCAGAATGCAGTGTGGACTCTTCACAAGATAAGACAGCTGATTAACATCTGAATCCTGTAGGTTGTTTCCCCGCAAGTACAGATGTTTCAGATGGGAAGGGTTGGAGGTCAGAGCAGACGCCAGAGCAGCACAGCTGATCTCTGACAAACTGCAGTAATCCTGACTGAATAAAGAAGAAAATATAGATTTAATAAAAATCTCAGTTTTTGACTTTATCAACCTTTCTCATTGCAAAAATATTTATTTATTTATTTATTATTTAGATATTTGGTAGCAATGCACAGTAAGTGAACTGACTTCAGAGTCTCCAGTCTACAGTGTGGACTCTCCAGAAAATTACACAGCTGTCTCACTCCTACATCTTGCAGCTTGCTTCTACTCAGGTCCAGATGTTTCAGATGGGAGGGGTTTGATTTCAGGGCAGAGACCAGAGCAGCACAGCTGATCTCTGTGTCAACCTGCAGACCTTCAGTCTAAATCAAGAATAAAACATTCAATCAATTCAATTTTATGTATGTAGCACCAAATCACAATAGAAGATGGCTAGAGGTCGTTGATATTATATATAGAACATGTAGATATAATCTTTCATAACCCAATTGGATGTGTTTAGATTTTAAATCTGGAGCACAACATTACAACGTCCCAGTCACTGAGCTTTTCTCGAAAAAGGAAAAAGTCAATTTTATCCTTCTGTTACTGTGGACCACCATCTTCTCAGTTTTCTACACACTTGAAACACAAGCACATACTACCATGCTGCTGATCCCAAATCGAGTCTTGCACTTTAGAATCAATACATTATAAATGATTTTAACACTACTTCAGACAACATGTTTCGATCAATTATCACATATAAACATTGTACATGTACAACATTTACATTGTAAAGCTACAATGAAATTTCCAGAAACCAAAGGAATATTTTTGGCTTACATTTCCAAATGTATTCTGTGACAACAAATAAAAACATTAAATTATTATCAAAAGAAAATGTAAAGATTTATTGATGGATGTTGTGTATATTCGTAAATTGTATGAGTTAAAATTGTGAAATCAAGGAAGTAAACTGACTTAAGAGTCTCCAGTCTACAGTGTGGACTCTCCAAAAAAAAACACACATCTGTTTAATTCCTGAATTCTACAGACTGTTTTCACTCAAGTCCAGAAGCTTCAGATGGTAAGGATTGGACTTCAGAGCAGACACCAGAGCAGCACAACTGATCTCTGATAAACTGCAGTCAACCAGTCTGAATCGTGGGGGGAAAGAGATAAAAACAATGATGATCCTATCAGATGTGTTCAGGTTTTAAACATGTAGCTCACTTTACTATGTCCTAACCAATGAGCAAATACCTCTATTTCTGTGTTTTCTGTGCATTCATGTATATGTGTGTCTTTGTGTCTATTCAGAAAGATCAGTATTAATGATCAAACAGTGGATTAAATAGACAAAAAATATTTATTCCTTATTCATATATATTCCTTATTCCTTATTCAATACAAATATTTGTGCGCGTGTGTGTTTGTGTGTGTATATATCCCCACAAACTGCATGTCTTTGGACGGTGGGAGGGAGCCGGAGTACCCATGCATACTTCACACAGAAAGACACCGGCCTGATGGTGGAACTGAACTAAGGACCCTCTTGCTGTGCGGCAACAGTGCTAACCACCATGCCTCCACACACACACACACACACACACACACACACACACACACACACACACACACACACACACACACACACACACACACACACACACACCACACACACACACACACACACACAGTGGTCCCTCGCTATAATGCGGTTCACCTTTCGCTGTTTACCGGATTTTTTTTTGTGTGGAATTTTGCATGCTTTTTTTTTTCTTACAGCGCATTGTGTTCTGCATCCTGATTGGCTGTAGACCACTGTCAATCCATCTCGTGCCGTGTCTCCTGTACAGTACAGAATGTGTTCAGCTTGTCAAATTTACATAAATCTTTGATCGCTAGCAGTATGACTCTGAAGTGCTGTACTGTAATTTTGTAAGTTTTCTGCCCAGCAAACACAACAATGTCGACAAAATGTTTTGCATCATCAAAGGCAACCGCCATACCAACCGCAAACCTCGTTTACTTGCATTTGAGTTCATCTTTTCATTTCTTCACATCTTCTAGCAGCTTCAGAGTGTAGGGATTCATGCATTTTCATTTACACGACTGTTTTCTGAGGGGAGACACAAATCCCTTTTTGTGAGGACAACATCATAAAAGCATAGTCACAAAAATCACAGCATAAAAATCTGTTAAATCAAACATGCAGGTGGATCACCTGCTGAGGTGAGCATCTCACAGCTGTTTCTTTTTCATTTGCATATTCTGAACCACAACAACTCTGCAGATTATTTCTGTGTATGACACTAAGACACTTGCAGTTATGTATGCATCAATTTGAACTGGTGTAAAGTCTGTGCTCATCACTGTGTTGTTTTGAATTTGAGCGCCACACAGTGGAATGTAGAACTGAGCCAACACAATTTTTGACTTAAAAGTAATGAAAACTAGTCATAAGAACAGCCTTTAGTAAATATTTTTCTTATGAATTCTTAAATTTTGAATGAATGTTTTTTTTAATTAACAATTAAAAAGATTTTTCATTTTTTTAAAAGCTTTTTTGTAAAAGTCAACAAAATTGCTCTAAAATATGTGAATGTTTGTGGTTATTGATCTACATTTTAATGGCAACTTATAAGAAGTTTATATATTTTTAATTATGATCCATGTGTATGTGTGGGGTTGTATTATGGCGATGTAGCCACCGGATGTGAGCACTGAGCTACTAAATATTAAAAACTGGCTGTGTGAAACTTTTATTTAAGAAAAAAAATAAACTCTTTTTATTTGTTTCATTCATTTATTCATTTGTCTGTAACTGTTTTGTTAAACTTTTTGTAGTCCTTTGTTTACTTCGTTGTTGCTTAGTAAAATGTTGCAAAATTGATTAGGACTAAATAAATAAATAAACTGCACTTGACCTGTCCAATTAAAAATTGTGAATCTATTTTAAATGCTATAAAAAATGTAGTTTAAGAATAATTCTGAAACAATGAGTTATGCACAGTAATGCTATTAATACTAACAAGAAGAATAATTTATACGTTCATATTTTTATCGTTGTGTGTAAACTATGTCTGAGATAAAAGTTGTAATTTCTTGTTTTTACGTGACGGTGTTTTGCCGTTGAACTCCGGGCTTCGTTGTAATGTTTCGTCACGACTGCTGGGGGCAGTGAGGAGCCGTGTGGCCTGAGGACAGCCAGGATTTAGAGCGCAGAAGAAGAAGTCTGTGTTCCACGTGAGCTGGTCAGCATGGCACCTCCGGGAGGAATAAACAAACCGAAAACTGTAAGAAATCCTGTTTTTCCTTCTGTTAGTCGGTTGGAGCCGAGGGCACATTCAGGAAACAATAACGAGTCAGACAGATGTTAAAGTTTTGTTCAGACCCCCCTACAGTTATAGTAATGAATCAGTCCTTTGAGACAGTTTCCTCTCCAGTATTGTCAGTTACGGGAAGTCGAATATAGCCTTAAAACATTTTGAGGAATTGTTTTAAATGTGTTGGTGCAATCCCTTTGTTAGTGGAGCGCATTGTAACTTCAGGAAACTGGGACACCCTGTGGACGGCAAGTAAACGGCATCGATCGAAACGTCACGAGACAAACAACAGCTACAGCTCTAAGAAGAATAGATTATACAGTAACCAGAAGCAGCAAAGGTGCTCTAATGGCTTAAATTATTATTTTTATGGCTGTTAATTTCTAACATGGCAGATGCACAGCTGCAGGTTTTAAACTTTGAAGTAATCGTTAGTATGTTCAGGTCTCTCTTCCACAGCCTGGTGGAGAAATCCTTTTAAGCCATCAATGGACAGTTACGTTTTCCAAGCGGGTCACGTGGGAAACCGTGTCTGTTGTGGAGCTAAACTCAGTTCTGGTCAATGGTACTTTTCTCTCTTTATAAACTGACGCTGGTGTTACAATCAGTCTGTGAAAACAGTAAAAAGTGCAGTAAAAAAACAACAAAAACAACAACATGGTAAGATTATTTAAGCTAAACTGCCAGAAAAGTGAGCCCTGCTACAGGCTGGCGACTATTCCAGGTGTACCTAACCTCTCACCCTATGGTAGCTGTGATTGGCTCCAGCCCCCCTTCCAACCCCACGACCTGGAATTAGATAAGTGAAAGACAATGGATGGATGAATGCCAGGACAAAAAACAAAAAAACTATATGTGCTGTTGTTACTGTGTTCGTAGTTTGAATACTTCATCTGCAGTTTGCAGTTCTCTCACTGAAGAAAAAGAACTGATCATCTGTTTACGGCTTCATATGCATATTACTTGAGAGTTGTCTGCCATATTAATAATAATGGATTGGATTTATATAGCGCTTTTCAAGGCACCCAAAGCGCTTTACAATGCCATTATTCATTCACTCTCACATTCACACACTGGTGGAGGCAAGCTACAGTTGTAGCCACAGCTGCCCTGGGGCAGACTGACAGAAGCGAGGCTGCTATATCGCGCCATCGGCCCCTCTGGCCAACACCAGTGGGCAGTAAGGTAAAGTGTCTTGCCCAAGAACACAACGACCAGGACAGAGAGCCCAGGGATCGAATCGGCAACCTTCCGGTTACAGATACGCTTCCCAACCCCCTGAGCCACGGTCGCCCTCCAATATTAAATGTGATACAACCACAAATCACTTGTGGAAGACTCACTCTACTGTGGCAACCATGTCCAGTGTCTATGATCAAGATCAGCGGTCCCCATTTACAGGAAAATGGAAACTTTTTAAAACTCTGTTGGTTTCCAATGTAGCTGCTAACACTTTAAACCTAACTTTGTGGTTTCAGTTTAAATCGGCTGCAAGACACATACTGATTTATTTACCACCTGCTTCAAGTGTGATTACATTACATGCATCAATAACAAACTATGGCTGTGTCTTGATTACATTGGGTTATGTACATCACTCTCTGCTGCAGATGTTTCATAAACACAACCTGTTGGGTCATTTCTCTGTAGCTTTTCTTGTGTGATAAAGTGTGATTGAAGTAGATGGAGCTCAGTGAAAAGAAACACTTATTACTATGTCCTCAGAATGTCAACTCCAACTTTCAGAACAAAATATCCCACAGAGCATTTTTCGCCCAGTTCTCATCTACCCCTGATTTAGATTCTAACCGTCTGTTTCAGATCTGCATTGTCTCGGAGTTTAAGTTGTTTGAGTCAGCGAATTCAAATAAAGCCTGGATATGTTTCAGCTGTTGTTGTTTGTTCCTTCATATCTGATGAGGAGCTCTAAACACTCGAGTGTTTCTGCCTTCCTTGAATGTGTCGTGGTTCTCTTGCAGGAGTTGGGGAAGAAGCTTTTCAAGCGCCGGCGAGTTCTGAGCCGTGAGAAGAGGAAGCGGCATCAGATCGTGGGAGCTGTGGTGGATGAAGGTCTCATCACCATCCATCACCTGAAGAAGAGAAGGTGAGTGTCAGCTGACCCCCTCCTTCCTCCACCTTCTCATGACCGCAGCGTGTTGTGACATTTTCTGTCCCATCAGGACGAGTCCGAGAGCCAACATCACGCTGTCAGGGAAGAAGAAGAGGAAGCTGATTAAACAGCTGCAACACCAGCAGAAGGAGAAGGCCTCTATGGAAGGTAAAGAGTGCCAAACCTTCTGACTGACTCTCTCCTTAAGTGTTTTCAGCATCTCTCAGGTACTTCAGTCGGTGTTAGTGTGCGGCTCTGGTTTCCAGACCTGTGTGGTCCGCTAAGCTTTAGACCTAAACATATGAAAGACCAGTTGGGATTGCTCCGTTTATTACTTTACATTAATTAATCTTATTTTGAATTTGGGCATGGATGAAAATTTACATACGCTCTGGGTGTTTATGGAAAAATTGGGAAAAATGTAACATCCCAAGAACAAAACTCTCATGCAGTCATAAGATAACCTTAACAAATAGGTAAAGCATTTGGGATGCATTGTTTTTATTATTTCCAGTCTTCGTAATTTAACTCTTCTTGGAAAACTGCAGACTGTGGCAATGCAAAATTATGAAAGTTTTGACTTTTCATTGAAACTCAAATGCATATTGTCCACTCTGCCTCAAAGGCTTAAAGACATCCACGTGGCAACATTGAACGCTAGTCATAGCGCCACCTAATGGCAGCAAGACATCAGTTTTAGCTGATTGATATGACATTATCACCAGTGTTGGGAAGGTTACTTTTAAAATGTATTCCACTACAGATTACAGAATACATGCCCCAAAATGTATTTTGTAATGTATTCCGTTACGTTACTCAATGAGAGTAACGTATTCTGAATACTTTGGTTTATTTAATATATTATCATGCTTTTTATAACTACATTAATGTACTATTGCTGTGTGATTTATTACTAGTACTGAAGGTTACTCGCCATACCAATACCAACTACATTTTTAAATCCTAATATAAAATGAGTAACAGTAGGGTGGACATTAGGTAAGGCTGCACTTTTTGCAGCGATCTTGTATAGAAAACTATTCCGCGTGTATGTAAAACATATTTGCGGTTCTGAAAGGGAGCCTTCCTTGAACGTGTCGTAAAGGGACCTCTGGCTAATACGTCGGGTTCATGTCGGGCTCGTAGCCAAAAACTAGCTTTACTTTGTTGTAGGGCTGCTCAATTAATCGAATTTTAATCACGATTACGATCTGGGCTTTCAACGATCATTAAAAATGACTGAGCCGATTATTAGCCCCTCCCTCATGCTTTACTCTCGCGCTGCTCCGTGTGGCAAATCGAGCCCACCTCTCTGCATTTCGAACACGCGTCACAACAATTAAGAGGACTCGAGGGAAGCTCGGAAAGCTAAGCAGAAGTTATTTGGAGAGGAGAGTGACTGCCGTTGGTTGAAAAGAGAGGTAAAAAACAAAAACTTCAGTGGTGTGGAAACATTATGGGTTCTCAGAGTCTTTGCTACAGTGTCGTAGCTGCACCACAGAGCAACACTGCAAAGTTCACTAAACATAGATGTTTACATTTTTCATTTATTTTTTATATTGCAAACATTTGCACTGTTATCAGTATTTGCACACTATTTCATATTATTTTTTAAAGTCATTATTCAATACATTGTTATTGTTAACCCTTTAAAGCCGGTCAGAGCAGCACGCTCCGTTTTGTGTAACTATTTTTAAATCCCTGTAGAACCTGAACCATATAAGCTAGCGCAATAATTTTTTTTGCATATGAAACGTACATCTTATGCCATCAGCTTGTCCTCGGTCACTGTTTCCTTCCACATAAAGATTTGCAAAAATTGCATAAAAAGCGCTTGCAGGAACAAAAACATAATATTCCAGAAACACGCTTTGCTGATCCGATCAGCTGTTCGTAACACTTCCCACATTGAAACAGACGTCAGCGCGAACTATCACATGTCCGCCATTTCCTGCCCGAAACAGGAAGTGATGTCATTTTCGCGGAAAATGTAGTTTTTTACTTGTAGGCCTTAAAAGCCTATACTGGTGTTTTTATAAGTCATGTTTGACTCTATACTTTTCTGAATAGTTTCTGGGATGCTTAGAACTCGAATTGCACTGCTGGAAATAGTTTATTTTGATGCACATGCTGTTTTCTTTGCAAATTTGCATCATAGGATAGGTTTTTTTTGTTTTTCCTGCAGTATATAAAAATTGCTGTATCTCCAAAATAAAACTATGAAGACACTCAAAATAAATTTCCTGTTGTTGTAAACTATTTTTTGCAACTTTTTTGTATTTGAAGTTTTGAGGGATAAGCCTCTTAAATTTCTCCAAGTAGAAATATATGTAAAAAAACAAAACAAAAACGATTTTCAATTTTTTTGTAGTTTATTGCACTTTTTTTGCAATTAATGTAGTTACTATGGACTTAATGCATACATATTATTAAAATATGGGCTATAATGGTTGTATTGATGTATAGCAACTTGAAATGCTCCCACAAATGGCACTACAACATGTAAAAATATAATATAAGCTCTAGCAGACTTGGTTCTATGGTAGGTCTTAAAGGGTTAAATAAATATCGTCAAATAATCGAGATCTCAATTTCAGTGAAAATAATCGTGATTATCATTTTTGCCATAATCGAGCAGCCCTACTTTGTTGTCTGGGTCAACTTTGCTAGTGAGAGACAGAGAGAGGGGTTGAAAGGCTGCTCCAACAGAACTTATTGTTTCGGAGGAAAACACGAACACAGTGTACAGTCGAGTCTTAATAGCTTACTTACAACTGGGCTCGTCAGGCACTGTTTTTGGCTGCAGTGGTTATTATTATATTTACATGCTTCCAGCTCCTGTTTATGGAGTGCCAGGACTGCCATAATGCATTAATTAAATACACCATTAAATAATTAATTAAATGTGGCAATAATTAATTAAAATTGGAATTAATTAATTAAATAAATGGTTATGACACATGTAATTAATTAATTATTGACACATTTAATTAATTATGTATGTATTTCACATTTTAATTAATTATTGACACATTTAATTAATTAATTATTGACACATTTAATTAATTATGTATGTATTTCACATTTTAATTAATTATTGACACATTTAAATAATTATTGACACATTTAATTAATTATTTAATGATATATTTATTTATTTCATTTTGGCAGTCATGGCGCCTGGCTCTCATCATGAAATAATTTTATCTGTCAGCCTCACCCATCAAACTCAGGGGGCGGGGTTAACGCTGCCCATGCAGCTTCTCTAACATTTGATTGGTTGCCGTGCAAAGTAAGTCAATACAGGTCGATCCTAGATAATCGATTGCTTGTGTAGACTTGGGGCAGCCAGGTATCCCAGAATGCAGATCAAATGACAGGCAGCAATGGTGGTGGTGTAGTTTTAAAATACCCCGTTTTTCTGTCACCAGCTACACTTTTAACAGTGTTTTAGCCGCGAATGTCGCGACGTATGTCTGGTCAGGTTGTCAACATAGAACATGTTTGCAAAAGTGCTCAGATGTTTTCAGAGATTTCACTAGCTCTGCTAACAGTTAGCATGCAGAGTGCACCCAGGGGGTTACGTTAACCGGTTTGTTTACATATTCCACTCTCCGTGTTCCACATGTTGCATTCGCAGATTCTCATTTTCACCGAACGATCGTCTCTTTCCGCCTGGTCTTGTGTCTCTGTGCTTCTGTAACATAAATAACGAGCTGACATTTTTCTCACGAAACCAGCGATCAGCTCAACAGACCCTCAGTTTACCTGCATGCATCCTCCTCCTGATCTGTCAGCTGTTTAACACCTGCTGCTAATTCAAGAAACACGCCTACGTTACCTGGTGATAGTCACAGTTTAACTGGGCAGCCGGTACTCGATATAAAGCAATGTCAGCGCATTTTTCTGCACAAGATAAGTAAATATAGTGTTTTCCCCGAGCGCAGAGCTGCTGGAGCTTGTTTCCTTACAGAGCACTTTATAGGCGAAGCAAGCTTCATCAGCGGCTGATGTCCAATCACCGGCACACAGCTTTGAAACCTCAGCTGAGTTTTAGCTCTCAGTGGTTAAACGCTGGACTTCATTCACTCAGGTTCTGTCTGTCGGGTCACGTTTACTTCGCTGTTTTATTTACAACTGAGCAAATCGGTTTGGCTGAGGTTAAAGTTACGTTTCATAACTGCATAGTTTTACAGACGTTTAATGGTTCACTGGCACATGTGTTAGACTGAACTATCATCTAAATATCATCTGTTTTTTAATAGTTATTCAACTGTATTCTAAGCACCAGCTGTCTGTTAGAATGTGATTTTTTTTCTCTCTCTGTTGGCAGAGGTATAAAAATGCGCAGGAAAATCTGACGTGCATGGCAAACTTCACCGACGATATTTAGGGAGGAATAAACACACATCAAACATAAATGAACCATTTGCCTGTCTCCATAATTGAGAGCATTTTCTCTTCTTATGTCAACACTCTCTCTCTTTTTTTTTTTTTTTTTTTTTTTCTTTTTCGGTCATGTTATGTTTACCTGTCAAAGGTTTGTTACAAACTATGAAACACATGGTGCAGACTTCTGGATGTTAGAAGAAAACTAATACTGCTCATGAAGGAGACTAAAGGCAGGAAGGTGTCCTTTAAAACTAAACATGTTAATAGGACCTCCCTATTTATATCATAGTTTATGATATAGCACGTGTATTTCAGTAATAGCCTGCTGATTTCAGGTGAACAGTCGCTCACGTAGGCGTTATCTGTGAAACTCCTTAACTATAATTTATCCAAGTTAACTTCAGTTAACCATTCAGACAGTTCTTTTGCAATGAAAAACATAAACACCCATGCTGGTGTAGGTTTCCTCAGTGCCAGCTGTTAACATTATAGCTGCTTATACAGTAACCATGGTAACCATGGACTCTGAGCGGCTGGATCGACGGAGGTCAGACAACAATTTTACATATATGATCTTAAAACAGGACACAGCCACTATACGTGCTGGCCTCATATCAAATGTGAAGGCAGACTGAGTCTATGTTTGACGTTTTTTATATCTAATCTTCCTCTCAAACATTTAAACAGCAGCGAGTCTGCAGCTGAGGGAATACAAACTCAAATTGTCGGAACAGGTTTGCTCGTTTCTTGGATTCATTTGGTGATTTATTAAATGTATAACTGTTATTCTAATCTGCTGCTGAGTCTCTTACACTTTTCTTTATGCTGTATATTTTCACGTCTCTGGAATAGTTGGCAGTTAGATAGTCAGCTGGGAAACTTTGTGTTAACTCATGGAGCTGAGGATATCGTGGATATCTTGGATATGCTGACCTCGCTCCGTGGTGTACAGGGCCGTTTACCTTCATGATTAATATTCACTATAAAAATATTAGCCGAACATCATGAAGTCTGTATGTGTTTCATAGTGTCGAACAACCTTTGTACAGTTAAAGCCAGCAGTTACTACATGACAGAAACACCAACGTTATCTCTTTTATGCGTTTATACACAGGTCACGCTGATTACTGAACAAAAACCCAAAGATCAGATGTTAAACAAATTTATTTGCTCTCTCTCCTCCTTAAACATGTTTTTAATGTTAGTTATAATTCAGAATTATACTGAAACACGTAGGACACATACGAACATCAGGAAATAAAACACCGATAAATATAACCTCAGTAAAAGAAGTCAGCGGGGGTTACTACAGCTGTGTACCGGGGCCTGCGCTTTGTCGGTGGGATTGCTTGCGAGGCGAGCGGGTCTATCCCACGCTTTGCCGTGAGACTGGGCAGACATCTCCGAAATCATCGAAGCACTTTTGCAAAGAGGCTGTATCTTGACAAACCGACCAGACACATGAAGATTAAACCACTACATTCTCGGCTAAAAAAATATTAAAACGGTATTTGGTGACACACAAACAGGGTTTTTCAAAGTTCAGTTCTGTTAGCTTCCACATGCCGGTTGTTGTGTGCTAGAAACAATGGCCACCAGGCCAAAGCAATGGTTTTGCCTGGATCAGCGTTAACCCCGCCCCCTGAGTTTGATGGGTGAGGCTGACAGATAAAATTATTTCATGATGAGAGCCAGGCGCCATGACTGCCAAAATGAAATAAATAAATATATCATTAAATAATTAATTAAATGTGTCAATAATTATTTAAATGTGTCAATAATTAATTAAAATGTGAAATACATACATAATTAATTAAATGTGTCAATAATTAATTAATTAAATGTGTCAATAATTAATTAAAATGTGAAATACACCAATAATTAATTAAATGTGTCAATAATTAATTAATTACATGTGTCATAACTATTTAATTAATTAATTAATTCCAATTTTAATTAATTATTGCCACATTTAATTAATTATTTAATGGTGTATTTAATTAATGCATTATGGCAGTCCTGGCACTCCATACCTGTTTCTGCTTGGTGACAACTCGTACTTTCGATTCTCCTTTTTCTCCCTCCACACATAACGGGTATGGCAGTCCATTCTCCCTGCAGCACTACGCTGCCCATGAGGCTACATTCTTTAGGGCTATGCCTTTAACACTCTGGCTATCACCTTCATATTAAATAATGTTTTGAATAATAATTACAAAAATATTTCTTCACGTCATTATGCTGGCAGCAAGTAGAGGTGACATGGGCCGTGAGACCCAGGAATTAGAGCCTCTTAATGCGTGTTTTGTTTGGATTTCCACCGGCATGGAATTGCCAAAAATAGAGAGGGCATAGCCTAACAGGTGAAATAGGACTGTACTGCTGTGTAATCCATTTATTTCAACAAAGTAACTGTATTCTGAATACCACCTTTTTAAATGGTAACTGTAACAGAATACAGTTACTCATATTTTGTATTTTAAGTACATAATGCCGGTACATGTATTATGTTACTCCCCAACACTGATTATCACTGTGTGTTCTACACATTACATACTGACACAGATAGAGAGTGAAGGGTTTTTTTTTATTTTTTAACACCACATAGTGGACACAGGAAATGATGTGTTTGTCCATCAGCCAGTTAGATTCCACATGTTCTGCATCAAAGTTGACTGATCATCAGCTGCATTTTGTGTTGTTTTTCAGCTTCTGGTGTTTTATTGATACTTTTTTATGACACTAAAATAAAATTGCTCATCATTCGTCTCTCTGTAGTGGAATCAACAGCAGCACCACAGAAGAAGCACAACACCTCATCAGCTCAGACCAAGAAGAAGAACAAGAAGGCGTCCGGATGCCAGGACGATGTAGAGATGGTGGATGTTGAATGAAGATATGTCTGCACTACGAGTCCTTGCTCAGACGTCCATGCCGGCGCCTCAACTTTGAGACTAATGGACAATAAGGACGTCCGTCCTGTAGTTTGTTTCTGCAGAAGAAAAAACTACAACAGTTGACATGGAAGCCCCTTTCTGCCAAAAATGTTTCCCCTCAAATATTAATTGAGCTGCTTTTATTTTAGTTGTAAATAAATCTGAATTTGTTTGAGGCTCACGCTGTTTTATTTTTATTTGATCTTTTGCAGATTCTTAACCAAAACAGCTTTAATCAATCATTTAAACAAAAAACTTGAGGTTATTCTAAGTTACATTAGTATGTTAGTGAAAAGACCAAATGTCTTTCTATGGTGTAAAAGTTTTGTGAGAATTAAAAATGTAACTTCACTGGCAAAAATATGAAAAAATATGAAATTGTTTTAAATTTACTCTCTGAAGATATTTTTGTAATTTTTGACTAACCAAAGGCATTTTACACTTTCATTTTGTTATTTGGCAGAAATGGGTTTCCATATGTGATTGGGTTTTTATTTTATATCTCTGTTAGCGTCGCAGCACCTGCAGAGTTTGAGGGCAACATTTGGACCTGTGGTTGTTACAGCATTCATCTTGTAAGCTTGTTTATTTCCCGTGTTCATCTCGCGCTTGACTTTACCCTTCTGTTTCCCCTGTCTTTCGCCAGTCAAATTATTTCTACTTTATTCCTATGAGACGTGTGCCTTCTCATTACTTCGCGCTTCATGTACACACACCGATTTCTCTTTTACTCACTATTTCCTTGGTCGTTGGTTCATCACTATTTGCCGCTCTGCCTTTCAGCGAAACAGTCTCCCCTTTGTTGGTAATCACTATTTGTTTTGCTGAGTGTGCTACTCTTTTTTTTCCACTTCCCCGTCGTCACCCCTGTTTGTGTATGCACACATGGCCATCTACATTTGTGTCGTCTTCCTGCTCTCCGCACTCTCATCGATAACCCCGCCAACCTTTGGTCTACAGGTTATATATCACCCCACCACCCTGTTTCCCTTTTACTTGATCATCCGCCTATTCACCTATTCCGGACCTGCTATAATCCTTGCTTAATTTGCTGCCTTCTTCTTGCGGCACTCTACCATCGTCATCGGTTCCCTCCACCCCCTGCCCTTATCTATCGCTCTACGTTGCTCCTCCTGTGTTTCTCTTCTTAGGTCTCTCTACCTCCTCTATTTTGATTTCCACTTCTTTCTTCGTTCTTTTCTGATCATTCACCTTTGCTCTGTCTCGCCTTTCCACTACGTCCTACACGCTCCTTTCGCTCTTCTAATACAGGCTTCTCCTCTAGGTCGGTCTACTTTTGGGTTTTTTATGTATTTTCCGTACATATGTTGTTCCTACCTCCTGTCGGTCTCTGCACTCTGTCATTCTATCATACTATTATCCAATCTTTTGAATGTCCTTTCCCGGCGAATGTATGTCGCACTACCCTCGTCCGTCTGATATTACTTTATTTATTCACTGCGACGCGTTGTGTCATAAACGTTTGTCATTTTTGACCCTTTTAGTAACGGTCCCCAAACACCATGCTACTCCCGTGCCGTTTCGCAAGTCCAGCTCGGACATTACTCACCCTTGTGTTTTGTGTTCATCATTGCGATTCAATTATTATCAAAGGGCTTTAATGGGTTTCCAAACTTATTAAAAATTTAATAATATTGTTTTAAATATTAATAGGTCCCCATATTCTTAAGAAAGATAGATAGATAATAAAATGTTTTCAGAAAGCTCCAGGGAGTTCTCATTATTTGTTTTTACTTTTTACTTATATGGTTGTATTGCGCCTCCATTTAACCCTTGTGTTGTCCTCGGGATTCCCATATACTTGTTTGCCATTCACCTAGGGGTCATTTTTGACCCGAGGACAACACAAGGGTCCATTCATCCATCCATTGTGTACCCCACCCCATAACAGCTGTAACTGGCACTAGCCCTCCACAACCAGGTTTTTTTTTTTCTTTTATCTAATTTTTTTATTCTTGATCTCTAATGCACTACCATACTTTTGATATTAGGTTCAGTTTTGTTTTACTTTTTCATTTTATTTGAAGGCTTCAAATAAGCTTACATTATCTATTTTTATTTATACATCCCATTAGTTGTATTTTTTTCAGGGGGGTATATTGGGCTTCCGTATGTTTCAAAATTTGTTGTCCAGATTTTGACTTACTGCAATTGTTTTATTTATTATTTAAGCTCTAATGTCTTTATGGGCTTCCATAAATTCAGTCGAATTTACACCTATGTTGTTTTTGTAATGTTTTAGAGGCGTTAATGGTCTTCCATACGTGTTGGAGGCTTTATAAACTATTGATCCGCTTCACGCTGGCATCCTTTCTCTCAGATGTTTTGTTCATGATCAGATTTAATTATTGATGAGGCTCCGTATGGAGCTCTTATATAAACTGTGTCTTTATTGAAACATCTGAAGCTCTTTGTGTCCGGTTTCTCCGGCTGTTTCTCTGATATTTTTCGGGCTTTTTGGAGGAACATCAGACGGCAGTGAGCCTCAGATTGGGGATGCAGGCTCATTCCCTCCCCCTACCAGAGGACAAAGACTAAAATGGGTCAGACTCAGGAGACAAGCAGCAGATCCTCCGCACCAGCCATCATGTAACGTCCTCCATCCTCTGCAGGCGGAGAACAGCCGGGTTCGTTATTAAGACAACAGAAACGCGTCCTCTGCCTTCTTTTTGTTTGAGCATCATGTCCTGTCGGGACGGCTGAGGCTTCTTGGAACTAAGCTGGTTTGAACAAACACCGACTCATCACATCACATCGCACTGACCGCCGGAGGGACGATGGAGGCGGCGCCGAGGTAATCTGTGTCCCCGCTGACCGCTCAGGTAACAAAACGCATTTCGGCCGCTTCGTGTCCCAATTAGGCTCCATTACCGCACCAGTAAAACCAGTACAGGGCAGGTTTGAAGGGCAGGTGCTGTGTGCAGCAACACATTAGCTTCGTGCTAAGACTCCAGCTTATAGATGCGGTCATGTGTGCAGCGCATTTCATTTATTACACACTTTATTACAGATTTTTGGCCTTGAGCTCAGGCTCAGCCCGGGCAGGTGCTCTCAAGTTCTTATTATCCAAAAGGAGCTGAGAGAACAACAGCTGCAGTTCTTCTGACATCCAGCAGGGGCTCCACAGAGTCAGTCCCCATAGACTCCCATGTTATAAATTGACGTTTATTTCCTCTCTTCATAACAGCTGGGATATCTGTGTGACGTCATCCTGTGTTCTGCTGTTGATGTGATGTATGGATGGAGTCAGTGCCTCAATCATAGATTTTATATAAAAGATGGAATAGCTGCTGGAGCTTGAGCTTTTTCACTGTCGCAGTTTTTGGCTCATGGGCTAATGACTTGTGATTGGCAAGTCTGATTCTAATAACAGGCAAAATTTACAAAAAGATCTTTGAGTTTTATTTAGTTAAACTTGAAACTATAGTCTGAAATCAGAAAAGTATCACAGAAGTCACAGTTTTGGCTTTTTATACTGTTAATAGGGTTCAGGTTTTAGATCTCTAAAATTGGACTTTTTTATTTATTCATTTTTCAGGTAGCAACTTTTAGCCATGCAGGTAATTTACACTTAGCCCTGAACTCACTTATTTAAACTCTGTTGAAGTTTAATGTCAGACTAAAGTTTATTACAGTGAACTAAGACTAACAAGACATTAGTTAAAAATTAAAACTACTTCTTCTCCTTTTACTTTTTTTAATGAACATGCCCGAACAGCCCCTGAGTTGTCATGTTGTCAGAGCCATGAAACCGGCTCTGTGAGGTTATTACATCACTATTCTGCTTTTACATCAATGATGCATTTTGTTAAGCTCTGTGCTAGTTTTAGTTGATTAGGCTTATTACAGCCTTATTGTACACTATAAGCATAGTGAGTTATTTTCCTGATTTAGTGGTAAGATAACTCGACAGGTTGTGAAATTGTTGTTGATTTCTTTAGGCTTTTATGTGGACATGATAGTATGTGAGGAGGCTGTATATGACATGGAAGAATACACCCCATGACATTCTTATGTTTTTAATTAACTTTGTTGCAGATTTTACGAAATTAAAGACTAAATTAAAAAACATAAAATATATAGAGATTAAACTCACCTCTAACTCTGGTTTGTTAGAATTTCTCTTTCTAAAAAAAAAAAAAAAACCTAATAAAATGATCACCATGACAGTCCTCCCAGATGTTACAGGAAAGGTTCATCCAAGCACCCATTAAAACGAGGACTAGCGAGATTATATACCACGTTCTGATGTGGATTTCTAAAAAGATGAAGTCATATTTGGAGTTAGTGAAGTCGAGTTAGTTGACATATAATGATGTGCTGCCTGGTGGCTACTTACAGACTCATGGTTAAGCTAGTATAACACATTAGCACAGGGAAGATGGAGAATGAGGGTTAAACTGCTCTGAGTAAAAGTTCATGTTGAGGGTCCCTGTTGAGTAGAGGACGATGCTGACATAAAAACAGGGTCATCATGTTGTCGTGAATAAGGAGCACTAATCTGTCTGATAGTGGCTCAGATAACAGCAGCTGTAAAGCTGATAGGAGAGCAGCCGTAGCAGAAAAACAGGCTAAAGTCCTGCTCTGTGGACTGTGGACCCACAGAGCTGCTGAGCATCTAAAGGAGGACTGTTCACACGGTGAGTTTCTGCTCTTAATTATTAAATACTCAAAACTCTTTAGACAAACTAACGTGTTAAGTAGGCTGTACATGGAAACAAGGTCCTCTTCATCTTCTGTACTTGTGCAATGGGAGCTGGATTTATTCCACCAAATCCAAACGATGATCTTTCAACTATATTTAAATTTTTGAGGACGTGGATGAGATCACAGTAAAGCAAATGTGGTAAAAAAGATGAGTGTAAATTTTGCTTATGTAGCCAAAAACACTGCGTTTTTAATGTGCTTAGCAGACACACCACAGAGAAGCATCCCAGCAGCAGCCTAAAGTCACGCCAGATGTACTTTTTAATAGGCTCTGCATCAGGCTGCGCGGAGCAGAAGTGGGCAGGAAGTGACAAACAGGAACTACAAAGTGGATTTGATGTGTTTTAGAAATAAAAGCCCGCTTGCACATGACAAAAGTCAGTTGGAGACTCAATGCGAAAATGTGCACCTGGTTTACTTCCAGGATTCTCCACGAGACGCCTCAGGATGCTACAGGAAAAGTGCACACAGTATCATACTGTATAGAGTCTAATTCTAAACCTCCTCACCTGTGATGATCTTTCACATGAACATCAAGGCAGTTTGAAACAGAGGTTGAGGTTGGAGTGCACAGTGTAAGTGGTAATGGACGTGTTCTCAGAATCTTTCGATTACACCCTCCGTGAGTAAACGCGATAATCAGGATGTAGAACACTTTGTAACGTGAGGTTAATGTTTACCTCACCACAGATAACACCTGAGCTAATAAGAGCTGTAAGGAGTAATATGTAATCACAGTCCTCTTTTCTACCATCTTAGCAGTATAGAAAAACTTAAATATGGTGAAATCCACCTTTAAGGGGCTTCTGATGTCCTCATCAGTCTAAACAGGGGCTCTCTAAGTTTTGATGACTTCATCGATTCGTAGATCCTTTGATTCTCTTGTGCAATATTATTTTAAAAAGTGCTGCTAACATTTTTAGTGCTATGCAGCTGACACCCGGCTGTATTTAACCATGAAACAAATCAACTAGTTAAATTACAGGCATGACTTAAAGGCCTGGATGACAAAACTGAGGTTATGGTACTCGACTCTATCTTGAAAAAATGGTGTCTAACTAGATGTTTACTCTGGATGGAGTCCAGCAACACTGTCAGGAACCTCTGAGCCATTCATTCTTAATCAAAACATATAGGACTCCTGTGTGGACATATCTTTTCTTTTTTTTTTGTGGGGGGGGTAGCTTTTATTGCAGTAAAACAATGGCGAAAAGACAGGAACGCTACGACAACTACAAGACATGCAGCAAAAAGCCTTGGGGCACATTTAAACCCAGGTCTTTGCATTAGCCCCACAGGACACGGATCACCTGCTCTACCCAGTGAGCTAAACCATCGCTCACACTGGTCTGGTTAAACATTAACTGTAGATGAATGTGACATACAGTATTGGATGCAGGATGCACTTTAAAACCACTCAGTGGAGATGGATCGGTTATACCCTTAAAGAATGTGATGTGGTGCAACAGGTGCATTTTATATTTGACCTGTTCTGTAAGCATCCACCTTTGAAATACACAGCTGAATGAACCTGAGCTACAACCATGTAGTGACTTGAAATAGCCTTATGAACATGTGCCATTGCTGGAACAGGAAATATATATGCAGGATGTCAGGTGAAGCAGAATGGGCCCTCTTTAAGGATCTATGTCAGATTTTCAGTCACAACAATTTATGTAAAAGATTTTTGCACTTCTGTCTGTAAGCGTCAACCACTGGAGTGGAAAAATGAAAGACTGAAAACATGATTCCTCTAATGCAGCGGTCCCCAACCTTTTTTGCGCCACGGACCGGTTTATGCCCGACAATATTTTCATGGACTGGCCTTTAGGTGTCGCGGATAAATACAACAGAATAAAACTAGTACTGGTACCGAAAAAAAGAAAATTTATTCATAACACACGTGAAAAGACCAAGGAAAACCGAGTAAACGATAAAAACGATAACAAAATAACGCTGAAAACCGATAAAAACCCTGAAAACTATACATTTCACACCTGAGCCTCAACTTTCGCGGCCCGGTACCAAACGACTCACGGACCGGTACCGGTCCGAGGCCCGGGGTTTGGGGACCGCTGCTCTAACGTTTAGCTCAGGCCCCAACAGTGCGTCAATCCCCAAAGACTCTCATATTAAATGTACAGCCTGCTGTGGTCTCTGTAGGTTTAAAGTTTCCATTATTAGAGGCGTGGCCTCTTTTCCTTTTCCTTAATTTTGCTTCAGCGCTGGAATATCTTTAGATTAGCGGTCTGAATGCTTCTTCCACCACATTTTTCAAACATCTTTCTGACCTCGTTCAGTAGTAATCTAAAAAAAGAAGCTGCCCCGCCACCTCCTTCAGGAACAGCTTCCATTTTTAGGTTTCTATTTTCTCTCCACAGATCTAATTTTGCTCTCTTTGTGGTCCAAGACAGATCTGGGACTCTGAGACATCCTGACAAGGGTTTGAAGTCTCAGACAAAGTCCGAGAAAGACTTAATAAGATGTACTAAAAGGTTTGACTTAAAACAATGGTTCCCAAAAAATCCACCTGACGTTTCCTGCCCTTTTTTCTCGTTCAGTGTCATCTTGCCTCTGTTGTTCTGAGTGTTTGCTGTGAAACACTTAAAGTGATGATATCATTGATTAAACTTTAATAACAGTGGGTTTGTGCTCTGCAGTTCATCTCTGTGGATTTCTGCTGTCCTGCTCTGCACACCGAGGCCTTTCTGATCTGAGTACGCCCACTGCAGCCATGACCCCTCCCACCTCTGAACGACCCTCGGGGACACTCATGCTGTTCGTTTACGCTGCTTTCACATTCATAGTGATGATATCACTTCCCGTGTCAGCACTGGAACCGGAGACGTGTTTCTCCAGGCAGCACCAGAGCGCCATAGTCGACGTCAGGCTGTCGCTAAACAGACCGACAACAGCCATGGATGCCCGGGTGGTCCACTCTGAGCGGGATTGTGTCCTCGCCTGCTGCTCAGAGGAAGTCAAACCAGGTGAGCAGAGTGAATGGGGAACATGGGGGTCAAAGGTTATGTTTTTTTAAAGATATGTTTAAAAAAAACTGTGTCTGAACCATGAAGCATGAAGCATGTAGCTAAAGTAAAAGCACTCATTAGTCTATCCATAATATTATTGGATAATACTAATCCAGTTAAAGCTTTGAAATAAATGGTATGGAGTATAAAGTAATATACTGGCATCTAAAGTCTGGTAGAAGTGGAAGCAGCATAAAATAGAAATACTGTACTTCAGTAAGAAGTACAGTTTTAAAAAGCATTACTTAAGGAAATTTACAAAAGCCAGCGGCATCTGTGGGGACCAATTATAAATGGTGGGCTGGTGCCACCCTATGCTCATTCCATCCATTTACACCCCTGCAAAATCATCACCAGGATCTATAGAAACAACAGCAATGACTGTATGTCCAAGATACCTTTGTATAGTGCTGAGGAAAGCCTGAGAACTGAGGTCACGCTGCCCCTGGTGGTGAAAGTTTTAGGTAATTTGTGCAGATTGTAAATTTAAATATTTACCTTCAAAACCAGACAGAAGAAAAATCAAAGCTTCATAAGGGGAGCTGCTCTTCTTGTTTCATCATGTATACCTAATTTAGTCAGAGAAAGTATAACCCAGGTTACTGGCTTTGACGGCCACATGTAACCATCTAAAGACTATATCTGGTTTTTGGTCAGTGTTTTTTTTTTTCTGTAACCATCGCTACCATGGGATATATCACAGTTTCTCTATGGTAGGCTCATCAGTCTCAAAGGTCACAGTAGACCACTATAAGCCAAAAACTGTGACTCAAAAAAGTGAAAGGAAAAAACTAACTTTGTGTTTCTGAAGGTGCTAAATGCAACATGGTGGTTTTCAACGGGAACAAACACGCTGGTGATGAGAACTGCTTCCTGTTCCACTGTCAGATGGAGCAGGACTGTCCTTTAACGAAGGCTCAGGAGGGCATCAACACCTATGACATCTACAAAGGTATGTCAGATACTCATTGTAAACACAGAAAATGACTTTAATAATGATGATTAAATGCATGATGAACAAAGACATGAGTGACCCAGCTTTGCATACATTCAGCTTCGGATTCTTGAAGATTTTTAATAAGTAAATTTAAGCCAAAACTAGAAGTATTATTGATTAGTTTAGAAAATAGTTTTCATTTTTCACCGTAGGATCTTCACTTCATTATTATTAAAAGACAAAAACAAAAGCAAAATTAATGATAATGATATTATCTTGATACCTGTGGAAGATCAGTCACGTTCATCAATTACCCTCCCCACACACATTTTTGGCTGTGCTTTCTGTGTGGAGTTTGTATGGGTTTTCTCCAGGGCTTCCTCCCACAGTCCAAAGACATGCAATTAGTGGGGTTAGGTTAATCAGTGATTCTAAATCCGGTCTTTAAGTGATGTTGTGATGAATCCTGCTTCCGGGCCCAAACTACTCTGCGTTTAATAAGGCTGTTGTGTTTTTAACGTTTTAATTAGGGCTGTCAGCGTTAATCTCGTTAAAATGACGTTAACGCCATAACCGCATTAACGCAGCAAATCTCTGTTAGCGAGTTAACGCGGATCGCCCCATGTGTGGGGCTGCACGGCAACAACACATTAACACGTTTAGCTCGTTAACGTGTTAGTGCCATGCAACCCCACGCACGGGGCGATCCGTGCTAACTCGCTAACAGAGATTTGCTGTGTTAATGCGGTTATGGCGTTAGAGTAATTTTAACGAGATTAATGCTGTCAGCACTAGTTTTAATGCTTTCATCTTGTTCTATCCCAAAAAAGCCCCTAAAAACAGTCAGTGATCACTGTCAGCCTCTCAATTTTTATTACTGCTATTAATTTTAAAGCACAGTTTTTAAAACCTTGCGATGTAACTACAACCCAGGCAATGCAGCAGTATATTAATTCCTAACCGCGTATTGTGGATGGATTATCTCAGTTGTTCTCCTGATTGAAGTTTGGTCCATTTACAGCATCCTGCCATGCAATTGCATTTATCCCTAACCATCGGGAACCCTCACGTTACCTTTTATTGAGTGGAAAAAAGTTAGTGTTCGTCCTCCAGCGTCAATGTTTATATTATGCTAATATAGCTGTGTTGCTAGCGATCACCTAGTACATCATTATATACCAGCTAGTCAAGCTTCAGTAACCCAACAAAACGTCCCTGCTGTTTACTTTCCTGTGATAGTAAAGGTGATAACAGAGCTGTACGTCTTAATTTGTTTTCAGAAATATCTCAGTCAGAACATGGTATATTCTATTTAGATGCTAACTCACTGCTAACTTCTAACTCCATTAAATTTCATAAATTCTATTTTCATGAATGCCTGGATGTTAAACTTAATTGTTACCCCTAGTAGAGCAGTAATGTTGATCATTTTATTACAGATGAAAGAATTTAGACAGTTTTTCAACTCTCAGTAATGCCGCAGTGATCGTTTGTCTTAGGGACCTGCAGCGTAATTTGGGCCCAGACATAGCTAATGACGGCAGACTTAAAGACTTTAGGTGCAAATGTGATCACGACTGGTTGACTGTCTCTCTGTGTTAGCCCTGTGCATGTCTGGGATAGGCTCCAGACCCTCCCCCTGCAACCCTGAACTAGATAAGTGGAAGGGAATGGATGAATAATTAAACTCAAAATACAACTACATAGAGGTCCATAACCATAACATTAGCAAATAATATACAATGTTATCATATATGTGCATTATTGATGTCCTATTTTCAAATATCATGGTTATCATGAATACCTTCACCTGTATATAAAATAATAATAATTTTAAATATTAATGTGTCAAATTTCCTGTATCATGAAAGATAATTAACAAGCACCTGAACAAACATTTTAAATGATGGGGTTTATTTTATGTCATGGAGTTTTTTCCCCAGAGAGTTAACGGACAGTATGGTTCTTTCACAGAAAGCATGTAGTTAAGGCTCCAGTGAGATTTGAACTCACGACCCCTGGTTTACAAGACCAGTGCTCTAACCCCTGAGCTATGGAGCCCTATATGTCAGCTTTAGACACACCTGTAATATGTGACATACCACTAAACCCAAACCATTCATGAATGGTTGTTACCAAATTGGATCAAATGTCAGTATAATTGTTTTTTAGCCTTCTAAAACTCACTTTTTCTTGTTTGTGTTGAATTTTGGATGATTGTGGATTTTTGCTGCCCCCTGCTGACCAAACAATTCTATACAAATCTTTAAGTTTATGTCTTTGTGTTTTCTTTCCTGCACAGGTTTACTTCATCCAACCACTGTGAGACCTCCCACCACTACCACCACCACAACCACCACCACACTGGCACCAACTACGCCAACAACTGCACAACCAACAACCCCAAAAAGTATAACAACAACAATGCCACCAACCACTATCACAATGACAACAACCACTACCCCAACACAACCGACAACCACTACCTTACCATCAACCACAACCTCAACCCCTACCTCCACCCCCACCACCACACCTCCACCCATCATCATAATTGCCACAATGGCAGCAGTGACCTCATCACCCACCACTGCAAAAGCATCACCTCTTTCCACCACCTCCATGAAAAAGCCTAACAAAACCACCAAAAAGCAAACTAAAACCTCCAGGAAAGGAAAAATTCATCCTATCAGCATCACCACCACCCAGCCAACTCATACTTCAACTCCCACCACAACCCCAAACACCACCCCCACCACCACTCCAACCACCTCATTTCCTGTTGTAACAATGAACAAGGAGGCCAAATACAGAACTACCGAAAAACTTCAGCCAAACACTGAAACCACCACGACCACGACTACAACACTTCCAACCACCACAACACCTCCAACCACCACACTTTCAACAACCACAACTACCACAACAACCACAACCATGCCTCCAACCACCACCACTACTATTCCGTCAACTACCACCACAAACCCCCCTCCTCCTCCTTCAACAACCACTCCCACCACTACCACAACAACAACTACAACTACCACCACCACCACTGAGGCGCCCACCACCAGGACAACGCCCGCGGCGACTCTTTTAATTGTCCCCAAAGGTGCTGTTCAGTCTGACCACATCCTCCAGAATTCAAGTGCTGCCAGAGGCAAAGGGATAGCGGCACATGGAGCAATGAAAAGCGGCATGGTGGCATTTGTGGTGCTGGTGCTTGCCATCCTCACAATGGCCCTCGCCATTGGAGGCCGCAAAGCAATGGAGTCTTTCGACAGACGCCACTACACGAGACTGGAACTCAATGATCTGCACTACGAGGTGTGACAAGGAAAACGTTACAAGGACGGAAGCCCAGAGGGGCAGTGAGATTTATTGAATTTATTCAATTAGTTTAATAGCACAAAGTTACATAATAATGGAGCACCTACATCACCTGCTGAAAGGTTTGTCATACTGTGGAGAACACTGGATTGTGATTGGCTGGAGAGTACACATAATATTTAGTTTCTTTGCATTTAAAACAGCTGTCACTTTTTGATCTTCTAAAAAATAGCGCACTGCTTTGCTAGCAACATTTTTTTCTGTTGTTTTTAACACCCAAACCACCAATGTTATGTAAAAGATAGACACAGATATTGATATTATCTGTTGGTTTGTGACCATTGCCATGTTGCTATTTTAAAACTGGAGGCAAGCTGAAAGAGAAACCAAGGGGTGCTGTGTGTTCATACTTTAGTAACTTTTTTTCTGAGTAGAGAAATTATGGCCTCCATGCTGTTTCAGCTAGCACTATCAAAAACTCATGAGTGCCATTTCAATTAACATCTGAAAACAAAATTTCCTGCATATGTTTGGGTTTTGAAAGAGATCACCGCTTTTGTTATTTTAAAAAAATTGGTCATAAGACCAATTTTGAGGAAAGAAAAACCCTGTAAAAGCTAAGCTAAGCTGGCTTAGCTAGCTGAACTTTATGTTTATAACAATAGTGAACAAACTCCGCCCATTCCAGATTTTCTAACAAAGAAGTCGTTCAACAAACTCACCAGTCACATGATTTTTAAAGTCTTCACTGTTGATTATTTCAGCTTTATTCACCTTAAGTGACCATGTCCATCTTTTATATACAGTCAGTAGGTAAAGTACAAAGATGACAACCTCATTCCATTTCAGACTCCACCTCCTTAAACTCATCACAGACCAATCATGGACTTCATACCTTAATTTTTCTGTTATTGGTGTTAACAAAAGAAAAAAATGGTAGACTTATATTGAGAAGTTCTCACAATGAAGACAAAATATCTCTTAATTTAAAAACTATTCTTAGAATTTATTTGAGGTGTTTTTGTTTTGTGAAAAAAAAATCAAACTTTGAGATATTTTTTGGGCTTTTATGTTTTTAGATTATTTGACTTCTCATGAGACAAATTCCTCAGTTGTTACTTGATCTTTTTAAGTATTATTAATTGATAGTGCAACTTTGAAGCAGCCTTCAGACTTTAGGCGGTAACACTGCCCTTCTGTGGCCTCTCAGATCACATGATGAGCTCAGAGTTCTGCTGGGAAGCTCATTGGTCCAAAACTTCAGCTGACGATGGAACAAAGAACAAACAGCAATATTTTTACTCGTAGAAACTCAGGAAGCTTCTGAAGTGGACTGGCGAGAAGAAACTCTATACAAGCGGACTCTGATTCAGATTCTGGCCTTCTTCTGATTCGCCGCGGGGTCGCGGGGCCCTTTGTGTATACACCTGCATGTCTTCTTCCTCCCACACGCTTCAGCCATACGAGCCTGTGATTGCTTCTTAAATCACCTGACCGGTGTAGATGTCAGACTCACTCTCTCACTGTGGTGTTTTTGTATTTTGTATTTCACATGTGGATAAATATTCAAACGATGGATGCAATCCTTTGAAAATCGATGCACTATTGTATCCTGTTTTTTTTTTTTTATGATTATGATC
The DNA here is from genome assembly GCF_900408965.1 of Simochromis diagramma. Classification (NCBI taxonomy): domain Eukaryota; kingdom Metazoa; phylum Chordata; class Actinopteri; order Cichliformes; family Cichlidae; genus Simochromis; species Simochromis diagramma. Next base: position 530,974 of record NW_024387156.1, on the reverse strand, counting down.
TGCTGATTTTTTTTCATAAGTAAGAGGACACTTGCTGCGCACTATTTTCCTATAATGACGTTTGTATTGTACTAGATGTGCAGAAACGAGACTGCTATAGCGTCACTTCACCACCAGGTGGCAGCAGCAGCAGTCTGATAAACTGAAGCTGCACCAATAAGGCGTTTTCACTGATACTGCTCTGATTTTTACTTTGATTGTCTAATTAATAATTACATGGATGGTAATAGTTTGGTCTTGTTTTGTGAAGTGATGCTTTTGCATAAGTTTGAACTTTGATGTTTCGTTCTTGTAAGGATTAAAAAACTGTTGATTTTTGAAAAGTTTCTGAGTCTGTAGATTTATTTTTGCTTGAGTGTGTTTGATTTTAAATAGAACCACTGTGATTTTTTATCGTCTGGGTGATCTACCAGCAAATAATCAAAATTAATCTTGTAAAGTTGTTCCAAATTAAATAAAATTTCACATTTATCACACCATCACATTTATTACTGTTCTGTATTAACCAAACTGGGAGCAGGTTCATTACAGCAACAAAAATAATCAGCCTGAGTCTGAGAAAAGTTTCCACCTGACCCATCTGTTTTTTAAATCTACAAAAACTTAAATATATATCATGGAGCCATGCATGCTTCTACCTTCATATAATGTGTATTTTCAGAGTAACTTGCTGTCAAAGTTAAGATTTATCTAACTTGTATTATACGTTTTTGAGTATTTTTACTTCTTTCAGGGCTGAAAAAAACCCCACATTTAATCTCTGTTAAAAACTGCAAACAAACTCCCAAAGGTCTCAGCCTTATGTTAGTGCAGATTTCTCATAAACTTGAGTTTTTGGTCGATGCTGTTCTTGATCAAGCTTCTTTTCTATAATGTCCAGCTGAGCTCCGACTTTGGACAAATTCTTGGTGCAGGTTCAACAGTTGAGAATTGTTTGAGAATTCCTCAAAATTTCAAGTTTTTATATTTTCACTTTTCCAGATATATTTATGTATGCTGCACAAAAATTATTTTGAAGAAGGTTAAATGTTTTTTTTATGATTTAGTGACGAACAATCATAAGCATTTCACAAGTTTCAAAGACTTTTATTGGCCATAAATATGGCACAGGGCTAATATGTAAGGGGTGGCTGTAGCTCAGGTGGCAGAGCAGGTCAGCCACTAATCAGAAGGTCGGTGGTTCGATCCCAGGCTGCCTCCTGGCTACATGCCAAATATCCTTGGGCAAGATACTAACCCCATGTTTGCCTACTGGTGGTGGTCAGAGGGCCCGGTGGCGCCAGTGTCCAGCAGCCTCGCCTCTCTCAGTGAGCCCCAGGGCAGCTGTGGCTGCAATGTAGCTTGCCATTGCCAGTGTGTGAATGACTGAATGTAGTGTAAAGCTCTTTGGGGTCCTTAGGGACTGAGTAAAGCGCTATACAAATGCAGGTCATTTTACCATATGTATGCAAAAAGTTAACGTTTACAGTGTCAACCCTTCTGTCTGTCAGTTTCTGGGCCCTAGATGGTGATCCTCCTGCTTTATCACAGTTCCAAGATTATCACTATTCGACTCAAAAACTAGCATAAAAACACCCTCATGATCTTCCAGCAGGATGTCTTTTGTCTTGTGTCGCAAGATAAAAGTGGTAACTAAGAGGCTTCGAGATCATCAAATAAACATTTTGGATCCTTGGCCAGGAAGCTTCCCAAACTTCACATCAAGAATCTTTGCTCAGCACTGTAATATTTACTATAGTGGACTTAAATCATATATTATACTGACTCTCCTGTAAGTGTTTGAAACTGGATTTCTTACCATTGTTCTTCACTAGATCACAAACACGTACAAAAAAAAGCTAGATAAAAACTGAAACAGCAAAATGTATATAAAACACTAAATATGTGGCACTGCCAAAACCTTTGGTCATGACTGCATAAAAATAAACTTTAATACTCTAATGTGTTTCTTCTTGTGGCCTTCATTGGGGCCATCATAAATATAACAAACATCATATACATCTAACCAGAAGCATACTTACCTTATTACCCTTTGAAATGTTGCCTGTAATGTGTTTTATGATGACCCTGATGAAGTCCACAACCTCAACATTTGTAGTAAAGCTGTTTATTATGCAACAGGTGCTTCAGAGCTGCTGTCAACGCCGCTTGGCAGAAAGTGATCATCTGCTCTGTTTCAGGAATGATTTGACTCCTAAAGAATCATGGCTAAAAGATGAGCCTGGCATCAAATGTAGATAAAAAAGAGACCTTTGCTCTGACTTCAGGGAGCAGCCACTGATCACACATGCTGACGTGAGTCTTGAAAGTTTACCCAGAATGCACTTTTAAAGTTTTATTCAGTGAATTATCATTAAACAGATCAAACATCCATGGTTTCAAACCTTGTTCCTGTTGCTCTGAATCTAGATAATAACAATAAATTGGTGCAGTTTATTCAAGTAATGATTTATCTCATGATACTGAAGCTCAAATGATTCAAGTTTTTAACAGAGCTTAAATTAGTTTTTCAGCACTTGAAATTTCATGTGGATATTTGCCATACTTACAAAAGTATCATCAAGTCTAAACCCAATCCTATGAACTCAGTCACTGATCAAATAGTGTGATGTATATTGTGGTTGAACTCATGACAGGCACGTGATCATGTATGTGGTAGTTAATGTGCTAACAAGTTACCTCATATTCCTGAGACTGTGAGGCAGTTTTGCTGACCTGGTGATTAAACCCTGAAATTTTTTAAATGAGATGCTTTCCTTTCCTCTTAGCTGGACATTTGCGTCCCGTCCACCTTGCTTGTAATTTTACAGTCCTGCTTTCACTTCCACATCTCCCACAGATACATTCATTAGATAAGACGAGAGTGATCCACACTTTATTAAATCAGCAAGAGGTTTTAGAAAAGCTGTTACTCTGAAATAGGAAGTGTACTCTGTAATCCAAGGCCTCACATCCTCATTGAACTTTCTCCTTCTGAAAGCTTTTGAGAAATCTTGCATTTTCTGATGTTTGAAACCTGAAACTGGGGCTGATGTTTCATGAATAAAATCTTAATAATAATAATAATAATGATAATAATGATAAAGCAATAATAATATTGTAAAAAGTTATTATCAACAGAACACTGAGATGTAAAAATGATAAATCCCAGAGTAATTTTCTTGTTTATATGCTACTGCTGCTACTTTCATGAAATTAATAAAATTCAAAGTCGCTTTTGGGGCGACCACAGGTTATCTGCCTCCATCTTGGCCTATCCCTATCATTTTTCTTCATCACCTCTTCATGTACTACATCCTGCCTGGCAGCTCCATGTCTACCCACTGTTTCTTGTCTGCTGTTGCCCATCTCAACCTTGCCTCTCTAAGGCATAAAACATTAAAATGCAAATCAAAAATAGAAAAATGCAACATGTAAACTTTATAGGGTGTGAAGAAACTGAGAAAACTTGAAATCAGATGCTATAGGTAAAAAGTGTAAAAATCCAAAATTTAGAAAGAAAATTTAGAATCAAAAGTGCTGTAAAATCTATCACATTATGTAGGTTTATTTACAATATCAGATTTCACACTTTTTAATAATCCACATAATGGTTTTTTTGTGTGAAAATCAAATAAAAGTGTCAGATTCATCTATATCTGTGATTATGGTGGGTTTCTGGTGAAAATGTGTTTCTTCTGATGTTTTATGGCATTACATAGACTTGGATTTTTAAGATATGTTGTGATGCAGCGATTTAACAAACAAAGGTGATTAAAAGCTTTTTACCAAATGACTGAATTTGGTTTAAAAAAGCAGATATAGTATATAATGATTTCCTGAGCCCCCCTTGCCTTGTGCCACCTGATGTAAAACCCCTGGAAACGCCCCTGCCGTTGGATGCTATTGGGGCCCTGTTTTGTGGGGCCCCTGTCCGTGTGATAAAGTAGTCCCGCGGGAATGTGGGGTTAACGTCTGTGTTGGGGGGTGGGGTTCTGTGGGGGTTCGAAGTCGGTTCTGCGGGACGTTTCCGTGTTGTGAGCGTACCAGCGGCTGTGAGGCGGAACAACAATAGAGAGCCGGGCAGCGAGGTGGCGGTGGAGGCGGAGGTTGGAGAGGGGGGGGCAGCTTCCTCACAGCGGAAGGAGACGACGGAGCTCCTGCAGGACAATGTGAGACACCGAGAGTTTATCCGACGCAGTTAGCGAGCAGCCAGCCGGGATGGAAGCGGGCACGGTGTAATGCGAACCGGAGCCGAACATCGACCTGAATATTCTGGGAAATCCGCTTTTTTTTTTTAGCCAAGGAAGCGGCCGCAGCAATGGGAATACTTCGCTGACGAGCCGCCGCGGCTGGGCCGAGAATCGGGAGAAAGATGGGTGTCGCGCTGCGGAGTCTGTTGTTGTGTAGTTTTTGTTTTCTCATACGAGGTGAGTTTGTGTCCACACTGTGACTTTTACCCACACGTCCCCTCGCGTAAAAGACGCGAAAAAGTGCTGTTAGCAGCCCAGGGGAGCTTTTTCCCTTCTCTGTGGATGTTTGGAGCTCGGCCTCCGGGTCGGATTTCTCCCGAGTGGAGCGAGCTAGCTTAGCCTGCTGCTGCTGGAGGAGAAACCACAAACAGCCCTGTTAGCTGGAAAATACCCCACCAGAGACTACTCACAGCACCGCCAGCTTCCCTTCCAGCGCACCCCTTTGTCCCGGGAGTATGTATTTGGCGCAGTTGGTCGCTCCTGGTTGTGTTTTGTAACTTAAAAACAGGCTGGATCGGGCTCAACAGCAGTTAGCATAACAAATGCTAGGGAGCGAGCTGGTTAGCATCAGGGAGCTAATAGCTAATAAACCATCTACATGGAAAAATAACTTTATTGATAACAATGGACAGAATAAAGAAAAGCAAGGCCAATAAATGTACAGTATTACACACAAAACAGCAGCTACACGGCTGGACACGTGTGAGAAATTAATGTGTTTGTATAAATCTGACAGTAAAGAACAATAAAACTGCAAAAAAAAAAAGAAAAAAAACCCCCTCTAAACTCTGATTACAATGAAAGCGAACTGCCAGCTGGATCTAAAGGATGTAAAGAATGAGACCAGGACATGAGTCCGAGGCGGATCTCTTTAGAAAAGTAAACCGAATAAAGTAAATTCATGAAGGTGTCATCGCCATTAAAAATGCTCCGTTAAATTTAGTTTAGTGTTTGCTACACAGCACGGCTGTGCAGTAGAGCAGAAATACTATATCACAGCAACTGAACAGGGCTAACTTTATTTGTGTCGTACATCTCACACTTACGATATCATACAGATCATCATCTTGGTCTGATGAGCTCCTGATAATATCCAGTAAACACTAGAGGATGAAAAATAAAACACATAAAGCCATCTTATGTAAAGAAAGTTTATAGGTCAATGATATTTTCATTTATCATATATTCATTACACAGGTTTCAGTGTCAAACTGTTACCCAATAATTAGGTGTGTTAAACATTTGGAAAACAAATATTTTTAAATATCAGGTTTATCTGCTATGTATTTAGTTATTTTCCCCATATTTTTGTTATCAAATTACACCAGAAATATGGGCGTAACTATGGACAATCAGATAAATATACAAAATGCTGTCTTTATCCTATATTTGGTAATTTCTTTTGTTGCAACAGTTTAAAAACGGTGATGATGATAATAATGTCCTTAATATATAATAAATTATACATTAAGGATAAAATGAGACCAAAGCACAAATGTAAGGTGTAAGTGTCTTTTAAACGAGCATTTCTGGATCTTCAGTACCAGAACAAATGCTTAACAGTTGGTTAAATTCAGATTGCAGCAAGAATTCAAAGTCCAACACTGAGTGGGATTAACAGATATAAGATTTGGAGCTGCATGTTGTCAGTCTTTGTTGTGGAGACACTGGTGTTGTTATCACTTTGTGGGATGGTGATTGGGGTGTATTTGATTAGTTTTTATCTTGTTTCTTGTCTTCTATGACTTGTTTCTATAGACTCTGCATCTGGGATGAATGAACATTGATTCACTGTACATCAGGAATATAAAAGACAGAAAAAGTGGGAATTAAAATATATTTATTTGAAATAAGCAAGTTGTACCAACGCAACGGAAAACACTCATTTAAACTCAGATTATTAATAAAGGCTATATATAAAAAATGTGATTAAAAGCAATTGATAATGAGCGAGGAATTATAGAAAAAATTGCTAGAAAGACAATTTTCTGCGCAAGTTCTAGGCCAGCACTCACTATAAAGGACATGAATCTAATATTAATGTTTTTTTAATAACATCTTTAAAACCTTATGAACAGAATAAAACTAAACTAAAGAACCTAAACTCGTTATAAAATGAGTTTAAGTCGAGGATTAAAAATATTAATGAAGCAATGACGTACGTAGGTCACAGAGGCTTCAGAGTGTTCACGTTGCTCTCTGCTGTGCTGCGGTTCAGCATTAGAGCCAAGTTTTAAAAAAGCTGGGTTTAACTAATCCCACCACCCGCACCTGCATTCTCGAGTGTCTTTTTCTGACTCACGACTTAAATGGGACGTGGTGGTAAGGCAGCCTGATGATTGGGTGGTTATTGATCAGATCATACACATACTGGAGTCATTATATATTCTGCCTGAAGTTTCTCCATCAATTCCCTTTTTGATTATTCATGAGTTTTGTTTAGGTTTCAGCTTCATTTAAACTTTATATTTAAATGTGAATATGAATGAAAGAAAAACAGGGTAAATAAAATTCTTGCAGGTGACTTGTGTGCAAATCTCCACTATTGTGAAAATATGGCAACACATATGGGTACAGATCCTGTAAATAAGTCCAGCTCTTTGCTGAGTTAGAAGAGTTAAAATGATCATACAGTAACTTTTCACGGTCAAACCCATGAACTGATCAGACAAGCGTCTGTTCACTGTGTGGATGATGACCTCACCAAGCGGCTGAGATGTCGTAGTTCAGGTTGTCTGTTTAACTTTTTCTGCCAAGGATAATTTATGTGCAGTTTTTTGCCACCTCACTGTAAACCAGACATTCCCAAACTTCAGACCGCCCAGTTTGAGTTTAAAAATCTTTGTGGTTCTCCCAAACCTTCAATCGCAGCTCAGATCATCACATGCACTGAAAATGAAGGATTTTGTTTGTTCTTTCATTGATTCATTTTGATCTTCTGATTATTTTTCAAAAAGTCTGCCAGATCAAACATGTTGAGCTACACGCTCTTAACCTCTTGTGAATAAGAGACTGCAGAAAGTCACTTTACTTAACAAATTAAGTTCTTTCCAACTGATGTTGCAATATAAGATGGGTTCAGGCTGAAAAGCAACTCAGAAAAGTAAGTCTAATAGTAAGTAACAGTATTAAACCCCATTCGCTCAGTTTCTTTTTTAGAAGTAAACTTATCAGATTGTAATTTGAGGCTGACAGTTTTGTCTTTACCTCACGCGTGGTTGCTCACAGTCCGTGTACTACCTGCAGCTTTCAGCTGTGTCTGCAGTGTCTTGATTATTTTGGGCTCTGATGTTGGACATTTGTCTCTATTTGTAGAACAGTCAGTCAGTCAGTGAAGACGCGCTCAGCAGATTAATGGAGGTAAACATCAGCTCTGTGTGCAGTCAGCGAGTCCCAAGAGTTGGATTTCCTCATGTTTCCTCCTGGCACGGTTCGGCTTGTAAGCAGCCTGGAGGGACCTGAAATTGAAGTTTTGATGTCTTGGTTCAGTAAATATTTGAAGAAGGAAACCCCCCTCCACCCCCACCCCCTTCGAGTGGAGTGAAAACAGGCCAGCAGGCAGCGGGTGCCGTGGGGCTCATGGTCGCCTCGATGTGTCAGATTGTGGGTTGGGCTCAGAGCCAGGATGCCGCTGAGAGTCTCCGGCTGCTCGTCAGCACGCCGTGTCATGCTTGGACTGCGCTGCTCGCTTTCAGAGCTCGTTCTGCTTCAGTCAGGTTGTTGAACAGAAAACATCAAGGCTAAAGGGGGAGGCATGGCTGCTGAGAAGATGGCGGGCCTCTTATTGGACCATATTTCCACAGTGTGGGTAACACTTTTTCTGCTGCTGGGACAGAGCTGGTTCTGCATTAGTGTTTGTTGGGAACCAGTCTGCATTTCAAGAGGTTTAAGAGATGACTATCACAGAGCAGTGCTGTCTCAGATGTCATGGTGGACACAATGTGTGGGCTGGGTCTGCAGTCACTGGTGACGTTCTTAAAGGAGATCCTCCATAGCCGTGTTCTGCTGGTGTTGCATTTTTTTTGCACAAACACCAACCGTTTTTGGTGGAGACATGCAGACAGTCCCACGTTTGGCACTGGATCCGCATCTTTTCCCAGATGCAGATCTGTAGTGCTGCTGGAGCTGCTTAAGAGTCCAGAGTCCATTCTACATTTTGACAGTTTAAGAAGGATTATATAACAATTCTAGATGAAGTTTCGATAATTTCCATGGAAAGCAAATCATAGTGGAGATGACTGATGTATTTCTCCTGAAATCACTGATTCTAGTTGCTCTAACCTCATGCTCAGGTAGCACCTGACGGTTGGCACAGGGATCAATCAGAACCAGTTCTAGATTAAGCACCAGCATTGTGTTAAAGGAAAAGAAGCATGATTCAATTCAATTTTCAATTCGATTTATTTTATTTATTTATATAGCGCCAAATCACAACAACAGTCACCTCAATGTGCGTTATATTGTAAAGTAGACCCTAAAATAATACATTCAGAGGAAAAAAAACCCCAACAATTATGACCCCCTATGAGCAAGCACTTTGGCGCAGTGGGAAGGAAAAACTCCCTTTCAACCGGATGAATCCTCTGGCAGAACCAGGCTCATCTGCTGCGACCGGTTGTAGTGAGAGAAAGAAGACAGGATGAAGGACATGCTGTGGAAGAGAGCCAGAGATTAATAACAAGTGTGATTCAGCAGAGAGGTCTATTAACACATGTTGAGTGAGAAAGGTGACTGAAAATGAAATACTCAATGCGTCATGGGAATCCCCCAGCAGCCTACACCTATTGCAGCATAACTAAGGAAGGATTCAGGGTCACCTGATCCAGCCCTAACTATATGCTTTAGCAAAAAGGCAAGTTTTAAGCCTAATCTTAAGAGGAGAGATAGTGTCTGTCTCCCAAATTCAAACTAGAAGCTGGTTTCACAGAAGAGGTGCCTGAAAACTGAAGGAAGGCTCTCTCTCCCATTCTACCTTTAAATATTCTAGGAATACAGCATGGCTGCTGCTTTCTGAAACATCTGTTGTTTACATCCAAACGGTGGGGGTTCAGGGCAGTTATGTTGTAAAACTATGTTTATATCTTTGTTTTTTTGATTTGTGCAATCCTAATGATATTTCCGTGTCTTCCAGGTGAGCCTCTATTACTATATGCGAATAGGCGAGATCTTCGGCTCGTGGATGCGGCACATGAGAAGGCTAACGCCACGGTGGTGGTTGGAGGGTTGGAGGACGCCGCAGCTGTGGACTATGTCTTCTCCAAGGGCCTCATCTACTGGAGTGATGTGAGCGAGGAGGCCATCAAACGCACCTTCTTCAACCAGTCGGGGGCTAGCGCATTGGAGACGGTGGTATCAGGTCTGGCCTCCCCAGATGGACTGGCGTGTGATTGGTTAGGGAGTAAACTTTACTGGACAGACTCAGAAACCAATCGGATTGAAGTGGCTGAGCTGGACGGATCGTTGAGGAAGGTTCTGTTCTGGCAGGAGCTGGACCAGCCGAGAGCCATCGCCCTGGATCCAGAACGAGGGTGAGTCTGATCATCTGGCTGGTTTCCGGCCTGCAGGAGAAGAATGTCAGGATGTAGCTGGTGGTTTGGTTCCGAGTTGATCCTTGATCCATTTGAAGGTTACTGAGGTTTGGCAGATGATGTTACACTACTCTGATCTGCTTCTTTCCAGCTCTGTTTTTGTTCTTGGAGCTTTGTATGATTCCTAGTTCAAACTAATAATAATTTCTTCTGTCTGAAAAAGGCATTTTTGGTTCTTCCCCTTTAGGCCAAAATGTTAGCAGCTGGTCTTTGGGGGGGGGGGGGTTGGGTCAACACTTGAGGATTTTTTTTGTTATCTCTCTTTTGTGGGAGGGGGTGATTCATTGTCCTCTTGGGGAGGACATGTTGATAATAGAGATGGTATGATACCACTTTTTTATGACCGATACCGATATCATAAATTTGGATATCTGCCGATACCGATATGAATCCGATATAGTGTATTTTTTAATGAATAAAACTTTGTTTTTTTTTAAATATCGTGCTGCATTTTGTTCACACTTCACAGTTCACACTCAAGTTTTAAAAAACAAAACACTAAAGCTATTGTGTTATACCTGTATGCAAAAAATACACTGCACCCAAAATATTTCATAGTTCAGCAATACTGATCAATCTAATTTACTTAAACCTACACCATCATCCCTATTCTGGTCATTTAAAGAGTACTTAGCAGAAATATTAAACAACCTAACTAATAGGGTTGTAAACTGCCGGCAAAAAAAATAGGCAACCATCCCCCCACCCTCCGACTTGTGATGCTTAAACGACGCAATCAACTTAAATTCAATGCATGTGTAAAAAAAAAAAAAAAAAATGCACAGAAATCAATTATTTTTCTACAATAATTAAATAGATTCAACATCTTTCTTCAACAGAATTGCAGACTACACAGATGGTACCTTCCCAAAGGAAAAAATACTATAGCTTACTAGGGCATACAGGGCTTGCGAAATCGCTAGCCCGACGTCCCGGGGCTAGCGATCTTTCCAGTCGGGCTACCAAAATCTATCTCTGCCCTGCCCGTCGGGCTATTGTAGGAAGGAAAAATATATGTCAATGCTTTTGCATTCTTTCGGAAATGTAGCTGGGTAATTATGTCATTGGCATCGATGAGCCACTGTCAATATGTGACATATTGAAATCGCGTTTGAATTTGCGCTTGTTTTTTGCTTTCACTTTGCAATCACGCGAACTGTGTGTAGAGAGCGACCGTACTAATTGGTGAGTGATGATAATTTGCGCACCAATTCCTCTGACATCGTCTTATCAATTGTTAGCTTACTATGCAAACATGACAAGTGAAATCTCCCGCAGCAAGCTTAAACATATGAGAGGTTGATCGCGTAGAGAATCGCTGAGCTGTGTGTGTGTGTGTGTAAAAGCAGCAGGATATATATTTTAGTTCTGCTGAGCCAAATAAGACAGGTCAGGGTGAAGAAGTGACAGCCAAAGAAAAGCTTACCACAAAATGTAAAAGTTATGACAAATCAGACTATAAGGCAAAAAGAAAGTGCAGCTTTGTGGTTTCATGGACAAAAGAATTTCTGTGGCTGCAATATGACGAGCTATATAACCGCGGCTGCACATAAGTGGTCCGCAGGTGCGCATTCGCTGTCAAAAAAAAACAAAAAAAAAACGCGCACAAGATATGAAGTTGCAACGCGTGTTTGCATACATAAGATTTTCTGGAGGAGGACAGACATTTGTTTAGAACTCTTAAAGATGTCGAAGAAGCTCCTTTAAGCAATTACTTTGGTGTTCCTCCACCTCCAAACAAATGTCAGGAGTCCGAACCACAAAAGAAGCACGTATTCTCGGAAAAGTGGTTGCAGGAGGTGAGCTGGCTTCAAACAAATGATGACCGCACAGAGATGTGGTGCGGAATGTGCCGTGAAAATCCCACTCTAGCGGACAAAAACAGTGCTTTGCAACTTCTTATCTGGTGCGCGTCTTTTATTTTGACAGCGAATGCGCACATGCGGACCACTTATGTGCACCCGTGTACATAACATGATGTTCTGCCGGGTGTGTCGTTGGTTTTCTCTCGATTTCTGAGTCGACAAGTGCCTTTGTTACTGGGACCAGTCATTTTAAGAAAGGCCCCCATTAGAACCCATGAGAAATGCAAGAAATGCATTATTGCTCAGTCTGCAATATCTTTCCCAGAACAAACACCAATTGCAAATAACATACTAAAAATAAACCTGAAAAATCTGTTTAGAACAGCGTACTATGTTGCAAAGAGTGAACTACCACTGGCAAAATTTAGCAGTCTTTGCAAACTTCAAAAAGCAAATGGCCTAGATCTTGGTTCAACTTGTCTCTTACCCGTGACTTCAGTGGAAATTTCAAATTCAGGATCTGACACAGACTGATTCATGTCCTACACAGTTCTTACAAGTTCATAGAAATTTCTGTTCAATTAGAACCAAGTATTTGAGTTGATGATTGTAATTTTTATACAATGTTGTAATTTGTTTTTCAACAATTTTTTGATTAATGTTTTGTTTCCTTTACAATATTATACTTTAATGTATAATATTGTAAAGGAAACAAAACATCAATCAAAAAATTGCTCTCTTTTTTTATTCGGGCTACTTACATTTATTTTGGGCTACCAAAAACTGAAGAGTCCCTGCCCAAAGGGCTACCAGGGATTTTGAAATTTTGAGAGCCCTGGCATATTAGACTTAATAGTCACTATATACAGTAATGGACTTCTATACATTTTACATCGGATTAAAACTTTGGGTGTAAGATTCAGATAATTATTTATTTAAAGCTAGACATTTTAAATGAGAATAAGAAAGAAAAGTATTTCTTTGTACCCCCCTTTTCCCTGTTAAAGCCCTACCTGCCCCCCTGGCAAAACTTTGCTAGACCCGCCCCTGCACAGTTACCAGCCGTCAGCTGTGTAAAAAGGATCCTGGTGTAGAAATTAGGGCTGCACGATATAACAATATATATCGGATGACGATATAAAAACGTCTATCGTTTCATTTTACGCTATCGTTTGTTTCGTGGTGTCGCAAAATAAACAGTTTACGGCAATATTTTTTCATTATTTTGATGGTCACTGTAGTTAATTTCTTAAAGTTCTCTCTTTCTCTTACATTTAATATAACCACACTACAGACAGACAAGCGTTTGTTTTTATGTGTTGTCATGAGCAACAACGATGGTAAAACCACTGCATGTCTGCTTGTTCCACATAAACCTTTCACAATAAAGCTCAAGATCCTGTTGAGACTTTTCAAAATAAACTGAATCACGTGAAAGATGCACAGTGTTTACAGATGAGAAGCAAAAAAGAGCCGTCAGGTGCTAAAAAATAAACCTTAGACTCAAACATTAAAACAGGCTTTTCCTCGCAGCACGCTGTGTAATAAACACTCACAAAGAAAACAGCGGCCGTTACAACTTATGTCTAAAAATATATAGTTTCATGCATCAGTTAAAACACTCGACTCCAGGTACGCGACGCCCAGCTGGAAACACTTCACACAATTCGAGCTGCCCGAGATTCACAGAATTTAGAGAAAATGTTACATTTTTGTGATTTATATCGTTATCGGACGATAGATGTCTTAATATCGGGATATGAGATTTTGGTCATATCGCACAGCCCTAGTAGAAAGAAACATTAAATAAATTCTAATTTTTGTTTCTGTTGTTTAGCTGCTGGTTTCCTCTTTCTGGTGCAAAATGGGCCAAAAACTAACAAGAGAGACGGGAGTCGCAACAGAAAAGCTGATCAGCCAATCATTGATCAGTTTCATGATTGAAGTAGCAACAGGAGAGGGGGAGAGAAGAGGCAGTCGCTCCATATATTGGTTGTTAAGCTTAACGTGGGAATGCTTTACAAACATTCTGAGATGTTTGTAAAGCACACTTGCTTTACTTCTCTCTGGGATAACTTTCTCGGAGATGAAATGCTGGTTTGGTAGCGAGGCTCCAAATGCTCAACCAGACCGGCGACGGGTCTCGCACGCCACAGCCGCTCTATCACTTGACGCATACTGCTCGGACTTGCTAAGGTTATGAGCTGAGTTATGCCATGTCGCAAGTTTTGTGAGGTGCTTTCGTGATATTTAATGGATTGGATTACATTTTTTATTTCTCTCAGATATCCGATCCAGTAATTTAGGTCAGTATCGGACCGATACCGATATGTAATATCGGATCGTTCCATCCCTAGTTGATAGTCCAATAATCTCACACTTGACATTAGAATTCCACCTTTAATGGACAGCTTCCTTTTACAACAACCGAAAAGCCCACACACAAAACTTCTGCCCCCTTTTCCCAAATGTGCGCAGCCATGCCTCCCCCAGGACACTTGCGCAGTAAGTTACATACATCTTAACAGAATGATGCATCGTAGTGATGCTCTTAGTTGTTAGTGTGTTACTAATTACTTATTGTTCTTTTCTTATTGTATTTAAGACAATGTGACTAAGAAAATAAGTTAAAAGGCGTCCCCACTACAGTCTAAAGGTAGCTAGCTGGTTGGTAGCTGAGCTTTGAAAATAAGAACAAGAAGATTGTCCAGTAATATTTTCATTGCTTTGTCTCAGATGGATTAAAAAATACAAATAAAATGCAGGATATCTGGTGGGACATGCTTATCTAGGGCTGGGCGATATAGACCAAAATTCACATCTCGATATTTTTTAGCTGGATGGTGATATATAATTAGGGCTGCCACAAGCGATTATTTTGATAGTCGACTAGTCACCGGTTATTTTTGCGATTAGTCGACTAATCAGATCATGCATCTATTGGATGTAAAACGTACAGCTTATTGCATCAGCATGCATCTGCGCTTATATAACTATCATTAGCTTACAGCTTGAAGTGTTTAAGGTATGTGCTAACTAAAAATAAAGAGCAGATGATAGGTTATTAAACTTTTAATGAAATTTGCAGATTGTCTCAGTGGAGTTTAATGAACTCAGCCGTTTGCTCCTTGCTATCTAAAATATAACAGGACACTGGAGTAAATTGTCGACCATCTCACACTTCGGTTTAATCAGTTTTCTGTTTGATGTTTATTCAGCTGTGTGAAAACTGTAACTTTAATCTCAGCCAAACGGATTTACTCAGGAACAAATAAAACACTGAAAAAAGTTATCTAAGTGCCTTATATATCATGTTTAACCTGAGTAGCAAAAGACCGTGGGGGGTTTGAAAACGATTTGCCGGGAGTCCGCTGTTCTCGCCGGTTCTAGTGAGCCTTGAACCCCGGCTAGTTATCGGGCTGGTGGGTAACAGATGTCTCCGAAAACATCGCAGCACTTTTACAAATATGTGATATCTTGATAAACTGAGCAGATATTTGAAGTTTACACAGCTACATTATTGCCTGAAAATATGGTAAAAGTTTATTTTGTGACCCAGAAAGAGTAATATTAAAACTAAGTAGCTGCCGCTATTGTTGGAAACTGAAATTGGCTGAGCCGTGCTATGAATTCTGGGATAAGTTGGGCCACAAAGGATTCACCCGACCCATCCTTCAAATCTGGGGGAAAGTAGGACGCATTTGTCGGCTGCATTTGCAGAAGTCTTCGAATTTGGAAAGCCTTCGTTGCGTCGCTGTAACGTAATCGAGCTTCAAATGCATCCTCCGCTGGCATCCTTGTACATGCAGTGCTGCCATCTTCTGTTTCAGTCTGTTATTACACTCTTAAATCCTACTACTTATTCCTCCATCTTTCAGGATCTTACAAGGCTTTAAACGGCGCGTCAACTATTAAATTTGTCGTTGACGATTTTGATAGTCGATCTAATCGTGGCAGCCCTATATGTATGTATTAAGGTTGTGTGGTATGTAAAAAAAAAAAAAAATTTTTACAACCAAAAATCGTCAGTCCAGTAACTAACGATATGCGATATAATCGCGAATGTGCAAGCTTTTTGATGGGCGGAGCAATGTAATAATGCACGGACTGATTTGTGCATTTAGAGCACAGAAGAAGTCCAAACATGGATGAACGAATTGCCAAATTGCACACTGGAGGAGAAGGCGCAGATAGAAATGAACTATTACCTCAGTGTGGAGGCTGTAGACGGAGAAGATGATCCACTGGCTTGGTGGAAAATGCATGAAAAACGTTTCACATTGATGTCACACATATAGCTGTGTATACCAGCCACAAGCACACTTCAGAACGCGTTTTCAGGACCGCTGGTAATATTGTTAAACAAATTGCTAAAACCTGATAAAGTAAATGTGCTTGTCTCTGTCAAATACGTTTTGGTGTATTTATTTGAGATGCACCAAATAGCAGAAAAGACTTCACTTTACACCAGAGATTTTTTTTTTTTTTTTCATGTTCCCTGGAAGAGACGTTTTGATTTTTGACTTATGTGTTGTTAGGTCGAGGTCGACAGAAAAACACTTTGAGAACTTTGAGAGTGTTTCAAAAAGAGAGAAAAGTGTGAAATTGTTCATGCCTGTCTGAGAAAAGTGTATAAAGTGTGTAGTGAGGGGGTTTGACAGCCTTAAAACATGTATAATAATTGTAAAAAATAGAGTTGGCTACTTCACGGATTTCACCTATCGCGGGTTATTTTTGGAATGTAACTCCTGCTATAAACGAAGGACCACTGTATAGTGGAAAAAAAAGATGCCAGTTGCTCTTTGTTTCCCTCCTCACCATTGTGGTTTTTTTATTTAAAATGTTTTTGTTCTCTCTCTTTTTTTTTTAATTAAACGTAGTCAAAACCGTGATCGACCATAGGCTGAGGCTATCGTCAGCCTATCGTCAATAGTCGCCCAAACCTTTAGTTCCCCCACTTAAAATGATGACAGAGGTCAGTAATTTGCACCAGAGGTACACTTCAACTGTGAGAGACAGAATGTGAAAAGAAAATCCATGAATTCACATGGTAGGATTTGTAAAGAATTTATTCGTAAATCAGGGTGGAAAATAAGTATTTGGTCACCTCAAACATGGAAAATCTCTGGCTCTCACAGACCTGTAACGTCTTCTGTAAGACGCTTTTCTGTCCCCCACTCGTTACCTGTATGAATGGCACCTGTTTGAACTCATCATCTGTATAAAAGACACCTGTCCACAGCCTCAAACAGTCAGACTCCAAACTCCGCCATGGCCAAGACCAAAGAGCTTTCGAAGGACACCAGGAAAAGTATTGTAGACCTGCACCAGACTGGGAAGAGTGAATCTACAATAGGCAAGCAGCTTGGTGTGAAAAAATCAACTGTGGGAGCAATCATCAGAAAATGGAAGACATACAAGACCACTGATAATCTCCCTCGATCTGGGGCTCCACGCAAGATCTCATCCCGTGGGGTCAAAATGATCATGAGAACGGTGAGCAAAGATCCCAGAACCACACGGGGGGGGACCTGGTGAATGACCTGCAGAGAGCTGGGACCAAAGTAACAAAGGTCACCATCAGTAACACACTACAACGGCAGGGAATCAAATCCCGCAGTGCCAGACGTGTTCCGCTGCTGAAGCCAGTGCATGTCCAGGCCCGTCTGAAGTTTGCCAGAGAGCACATGGATGATACAGCAGAGGATTGGGAGAATGCCATGTGGTCAGATGAAACCAAAGTAGAACTTTTTGGTATAAACTCAACTCGTCGTGTTTGGAGGAAGAAGAATACTGAGTTGCATCCCAAGAACACCATACCTACTGTGAAGCATGGGGGTGGAAACATCATGCTATGGGGCTGTTTTTCTGCCAAGGGGACAGGACGACTGATCCGTGTTAAGGACAGAATGAATGGGGCCATGTATCGTGAGATTTTGAGCCAAAACCTCCTTCCATCAGTGAGAACTTTGAAGATGAAACGAGGCTGGGTCTTCCAACATGACAATGATCCAAAACACACCGCCCGGGCAACAAAGGCGTGGCTCCGTAAGAAGCATTTGAAAGTCCTGGAGTGGCCTAGCCAGTCTCCAGACCTCAACCCCATAGAAAATCTGTGGCGGGAGTTGAAAGTCCGTGTTGCTCGGCGACAGCCCCAAAACATCACTGCTCTCGAGAAGATCTGCATGGAGGAATGGGCCAAAATACCAGCTACTGTGTGTGCAAACCTGGTAAAGACCTATAGTAAACGTTTGACCTCTGTTATTGCCAACAAAGGTTATGTTACAAAGTATTGAGTTGTATTTTTGTTATTGACCAAATACTTATTTTCCACCCTGATTTACGAATAAATTCTTTACAAATCCTACCATGTGGATTCATGGATTTTTTTTTCACATTCTGTCTCTCACAGTTGAAGTGTACCTCTGGTGCAAATTACTGACCTCTGATCTCGATATATGTATATATTTTTTTACCCCATAAGTAAGGGGTAAAAAAGACAGTTCTTAGTCAAACCCAGGGCTCTAGACTAACTATTGCCATGGCTGCACTGGTGCGCCTAACTTTTTTTTTTTTCTTATGTGCACCAGCACAAGAGTTAGGCGCACCCAAATTTTTCAGCTGCATCGCTTAACATTGCACTTTCACATGTTCACCCCTTTTTTTTTTTTTTTTTTTTTTAAATTGCTGTCCATACAGACAATTGATTTGTAAATGATTAACTAAGAATCTTGTCAAAACAAATTTCTTTATTTGGAACACAGTTCTACAGGAAAGATAAGCTACTGGAAAAAGTGCTTGTGCTTAAAGTGCTTTGGCAATATTGTAGGCAATGTTAAACTTAATGAACTGCTTGCTGCTGCCCTCCCCTGAAAGGCAGTGGAGAGAGGGGACAGTTGGGCAGTGCATTTATCGTGGCATATAATGTGTTTTCTGGATACACTGTGTTTTTTAAGTATTTCAATTCAAAGTCACAAATGCAGTATTGCTGGCCATGGTCTTTCCACACTCACGATAGTAAATGCAGTGCATCATATTCTCAGCTTTACTCTATCTTAGCCAGGGAAACTGGTCAAGCCACTGTCTTTGAAATGTATACACTTTCCCCCTTTTACTTTCAGTGCGCTCTGGCTCGGAGTCGATCGTTTGTGGCTCATTATCTGATGCCGTCTCCGGACCAGTGTTAGACATAACCTGAGAGGTTTATGGCTCTGTGTCAGAGGACTGGCTATGAATTTCAGATGGATCAGGCTTTACTTCACAAAAAAGTTATCAATCTTTCTTTTCATCTTTTCTTATTACCCACAGCTACATCCACTTCTCTCGGGCCTAGGCTACTCACTAGGGCTGGGTATCGTCACTGATTTCTATAATTCATTCGATTCTGATTCACAAGATCCCAATTCGATTCGGTCCCCGATTCGATTCCCTGTTCAATTCGATTCAGTTTTGAGTCACAAATATTATAATTCTGATCACTGATCAGTACTGACACTTGTGAGACTTCATCAGAAGTGTAAGCATCACAGCAGATGCCTCTTTGTCAAAGTAACTGAGGATAAAACACAGATAAACATGAAGGAGATTTTCCTAGCATGGCTTTTATAGCAGATAACTGTCTTGAAAGTGCAGTAGAACAAAAACGGAAGAAAAGCATGAACTTTGAACATTACCTGATTTTGCTGAAGTAAACCAAAGCAAAGTTACATAGGCTTTATTAGAGACACAGCTGAGAGTTTTGCAATTTAGCTTCATTTTAAAAAGTTTACATTTCTTCCGCATTGAACAGCAGAATTGAGGCTTTCTTGTCAGAGGTCATTTTTGGGAAGGAAAAAAAAAACAGCAGCAAACATTGCTGTAAACGTTAGACTGGTGGATAATAAGCGAATAAATAATGCAGAAAACAGAGATTTGAGATGGGAAACTGTTCTTGAAGTACACTGAGAGAGAGAGCTGTGCAGGAAGTGTGAGCTTTATCGTGGTGGAAGCAAAACAGCAAAAGTAAGAGGGAATTGATGACTATGTTTATCAAATGCGAAGTGTAGTTTTGATCTTTTGTTGCTGGTTCAGTGAATTTTTGCTGGAGAGTGACAAAACCTGCAGCACCTAGTCACCTCTGTCTATCCCCCTGCACCGGCTGACAGGATATCTGGACCACGGCCAATCAGAGAGGTCTCCCCTGACTATCTCTGATTGGTTTAGACCACAATATGTGCATAATATGTGGCTGTTGTTGAACACACACGGAGACAGAATTTTTTATTTATTTATTTATTTATTTTTACTCGAATGCCTGGTCACAACTAGGATTTTTTTTTTTAATTTTTTTTTTTTTAGTCGCACCATTGAGAAATTAGGTCCCATGTGTGATCAAATCAAATTGGTTGCACTCTAGAGCCCTGAAAGCTACGTGTCCCAGATATCACAAAGGGACTTTTATTAACATACAGCTGTAGATGTACATCATCTAGTACTTTGTGCAAAAAATGGGATGGCGACCTTGTCTTTAGTGATATGATAGGCCCCTGCTTTAGTCATCCTACTTCTTACTTTTTCTCTCGTATGGCACAGCACGAGTATATGAGTTTTGCAAGATGGTTTGTTTCCAGGCAAGAGGCTGGGAAGACTTTGCGCTCTGGTATACAGCACGCAGTTTCACACACTCTTCATACTGCACTTTCAGACACTGTTGTAAATGGTGGGAAAGATTAGTAGTGTGCAAACCTTTTGTCGGGACACTTTTTTTCTTCTTTTTCTTTTTAAGGATCATTTAAAAACTGGTGGATGTGAGGTTTTTTTTTCCTGTGTATTTCTATTTTTGGCACCCACTAAAGAGCAAAAGGAAAATGAAAAATACTAATAATCTGCTGGTTTGTTAATTGTATAGTTATTTGCTTAAATGTAATCGACATTTTGTTTATCAGGTAGTCAGTCGTGGCAGGAAGAAGCAGATTTCTGTTAAATATGTTAAGCATCAGAGCCCCATTTGAGCCAGGAAGGACTCGGCTACTCCCAGGGTGTGAAATAATGCAGTTTTCTGAAAGTTTCATTTACCCACAAAGTGTCCTGCGTTGGCGTCGGTGAGACGGGGCTGTTGCCCTTGGACCGTCTCATTTTGCAATGTACAAGATTACGGCTGTGGCCTAAACCCAAACCACAAGCCTTTCCTAAACCTAACCAGCAACTGAAAGTGGAAGTACAAAAAGATGAAGTGTAAAACACAAAGGTCCAAACGGGACACAGACTGTGGTCTTCAGGGTGATGTGCCTGTGAGTTTACTGCAGAATTTAATAAAAATAGAAAATAATAAAAATAATTTAACAAAAGCTTGTTTGGAAATAATTCCCACTTTACGGTCTAAAACAGACGACAATTAGCAGCTTTCTTGCTTGAAAGGTGATTTTTTTTTTTTTTTTTTTAAATTTTTTTTAATTTTTTTAAATTTTTTTTTTAATTGATTTAAATTGTTAAAATGGGTTTTACGGCTCTTTCAAACTCTCCTGTGTTCCTGAAGTTTGATGTTTCTGCCTGAGCATCTTCCACCTGCTGATCCTAATTCATCGCCAAAGCTCGCGGCCTCGACACTGTCATGGCCAGCACTCACTCCTCTTCCTGTCCTTCATCATCTCTCTTCCTCTCCCAGTGCTGCCAGCGTCTTCCTCTTGGGAGAGGTTGGATTACGATGTAAATCCATTAGGGTGCAGATAAAAGAGGCCTGTAATGTATTCATTAGTTTTATTTAAATCCGGGCCCGTCGCGCTGCCTCTCACCGTCTTCCCTTCTCTTCTCTCTTGGGTTTCTATTCATGGAAACTCTTCCCGCTCGCTGTTTGATCCACCGCTGTGTTGGAGATAAAAGTCTCGCCGAGCCGCTGGCACATGCAGGAGGCTGATCCCTCTCTGATACTTCACTCTGAGCTCCACTCTTGTTTTTGTCTGGTTTGTTTTTGAGTTGTTTGTCTGATGATTGTCTGATGAAACCGGGTTATTGGAGTACTCTGCCAACAACTGTTCACTTTGCCTTTGGCTCCGAAGCCTCACTTGGATATTAACAGAAAACTACGAGTGTTCATCTGTTTATTTTCAGCGGTGTCAGAGCATTTCAAGATTCTCCAGAGCAGAGTTTACACTGTGTACCTGAGCTTCAGAGTAATGTTAGGGAGGATGACCTGGATATGATGAAGCTAACAGTGTCAGAAACATGCTGTGCCACCCAGTTACAACTAACCGGCCGTTACTGTAACGACCCACGTGCTGACTGTTAGTTCTGACCATGAGTGAAGTTTGTGTTGTGCTCAGAGCTCTTCACTCGCTGATGTTTAGAGACCTACGTTTCTAAGGTTAGCTAGTGTTGCTCACTGATGATGCTAGCAGTAGAGGAGAGGCATCCTTTGGATTTTAAATTCATCCAGAGTCTTTCACATAAAAGTCTGCAAGCTGTTTGAGGCCTCCAGAGAGTCAAGGAACATCTCAGTTTTTAAGTTATGCTACAGTCTGTTCAAACATTGAATATAAAAAGCATTTAATCTGGGAAAAGGTTACCCAGCATGTTTAAAATCCAGAGTAATTTATAAAAGACTATTGCAGAATCCAGTGAACAGGACAGGTGATTATTTTAAAGTCTGTACACCTCGTTCACAGATGGTAATCGGCTGGTTTTGTGACTAAAACTGAATATTTTCCTTCATCCTCTTTCTGCTGCTGTGAACACAGACAGCCACATGTTGAGAAAACTGATCATGTCAAGATTTGATAACCAATGCCGGGTTAAAAACAGGTAAATGACAGCACACACCGACTGAATCTTTGAGCCAAGCTAGTGTGTGCAGATGTTCTATTTTTGTCCACGTCTTGTGAACATAAAAAATATGGCCAAGTGCAGACAAACAAACATTTAATCAGAGGAAGTGAGGATCAACTGAAGGTCGTTTTTTCAGCTTTACTGTCTTGTGTTTTGAGAGAAAGCGGCAGAATTTGGTCCAGACAGAGGCTGAAACATGGAGGAAACGTGTTTTAAATGTTAAACATGGATGTGATCTGATTGATGACGCTCCCAACATGAATGAGGAACACTTGGCAGGATGAAGAGCAGTGTTGAACAAAGCTGTGATTACGCTCCAGTAAAACAACGACAGCAGCTTCTGATTTAATCAGCCGCAGTCCCCACTGTGCGTCTCATTAGCTCGGCAGCAGCGCGCTCTGAGGCTCCTTCTCCAATGCAGTCGTCCCTGTTTTCTCTTGTTTTGTTTGGTTGCGTGCGTTTCACAAAGGCCCATTGTTGCCGCAGCAGCTGTTTTGTTTTTCCAGCGGTTACTAAGCCAGACGAAGGTACTGCAGCAGCAACACGCCAGCTCCACTCAGTCATGGATGAGGGGAGAAAATGTTGTTTCTGCAGAGAGGAGGTAGACCCCTCAGCCGTGAGCTTTTGGACAGATAAACTCCCTCCACATGTGATGGGCTGATGACTGCATTATAAAAATGATTATAGTAATTCTGAAGATTTAAAGAATATGAAATGTTCCAGGATCTTTTAATTTTCCAATGTCCAACGTCTTTTAAGCAACCTCTATGATTTCCCCCCCCCCCCCCCCCCCTAAAGCACCCCAAATTGCCAGAACTTTCATTTCCTGGGACCGCAGTTTAGGAATGTTCCAGCAAACCTTCAGCTCTTTGTTATTGGTATTTCTGCCTCAGTCTGAAGGTATGCAAAGATGCATTAAAACCTGTTGTCGAGTTATCTTGTGCCAAAATACGAACTGACACATTAAAATCTAGCTGGACTTGTACATCTTTTAGTTTTTGGCTAAGGACAGAATAAAGTCTGGGAAACCTTCTTTAAACTTCCTAACATGATGACGTCTCAAGCAGCTTGAAGTTTGGGAAGTTTCCAAGGAACTAAAAGTTGGATGTGTTAAGGATGAGGGCTGCACTAAAGTTCAGTGGACCATTTTAGGTTCTAGTTGGACTTGTTTTATCCCCAATTTTGTGACAGTACCAGTTCATGACAACACCAACAAAATATTAAGGTAGAAGCTTTTAAACTTCAGCTGGAATTGTTCATTGGCCCATATTTAAGTTTCCCCTGAGGCAGTTTTAGTTTGTGGTCCAAAGCCAATAGTTAAACTTGAACTAGATTTTGGTGTCAAGTATAAAAAAAAAAAGAATAAAGTTCCAGAAACCTTCTTGGGTTTAAACATGTCCTCCAGCACAGTGACCTTTGTTTCTAAAGCAGGAAAAAGTCAGATCTTGTACTTCCATAGACTAAAGATGGAAAGTTTCCAAGGAACCAAAAGGCTCTTTGAGACACTTGTTTATCTGTGATTCTATCTCAGTTCAAAGCCTAGAAGACATTAGTCAGCTGATGCCTTAGAAAGCTGTTTCTGTATGTTAATGTCATGAGGCAAATGCTAAATGATGTTGGACACACTGTAATTTTGAAGTGGATGGTGTTGGATTGTAGCTGGACTTGTTTGTTGTTTCATCTGTAATTTTCCTGAGAAGCACTTTAAAACTGGTGCCTAACCTTGAACTAGTTTTTGGTAACGAAAAGGAAGTGAATCAAGTTGTATAACCTTTTTCTCTATTCATAGTTCCTCCATCAGATGATCTGTATCTCTCTCTCTCTTATAACTCTTACTTCAGTTTTGTGCTTTTACACCCCAGTCTGAAGCCCCTCAAAGAGGATTTGAAACCATCATCTCATCTTTAAACAAGTCAGACAGGCGACAGGCGGGTCCTTTTTTTTTTTTTTTTTTTAAAAACACTGTGAAAAAGACAAAAGTTCGCATTGAAGAAAAGGGCGCAAGACGTCTGGGCTCCAGCTTTGGTGATATTCTTGAAACGCTTTACCTGGAAATGTTATTCTACCTGCATCCGTCTTTTATTTACAGTTTTTGGGCATTAAAGATTGACTTCCTTACAGTCTGAAGATGTTGCAGTTGTCTTTGTTACTCTGTAATGCTAAAAACTGTACCCTGCAGGAATTCAGTTCACAGCTGCTTGTAAGAAGCTTCAAAGAGGGACATTTTTAGTGTTTGTAATAAAGTTTCTCTGGTGAAGTGAAGCAGTGAGTGTTTCTGCAGTCGGGTTCATTGTGTTGCAGCAACACAGTCTTTGAGGAAAACTGGTTCTTCAAATCCACGGTGGAACGCAGAGCTGGACTCGGTTCAACCGGGATGATTAATGCATCAGGTACCAAACACAATGCAGCTCTTGTGGTGAGGGGATGTGTTGTGTGCTCGGCATTTCACTGCAGCTTTTCTCTCCCCTCTCTGCCTGGCCGGGGCCTCATTGTTCAGGGAGGAAAAAACACACCCTGAATGTTTCAGAGCTCTGAAGTCCTACCTGCTGCTTCTGCTGCTGCTGCTGCTGCTGCTCGTGCCGTCTCAGGATGCAGCTCTTCATTTGAAGAGATACTGAAACCCTTCGGTGCCGGCCTGTCACAGCCAACGGCTCATCTGGCCGCTGCCGCTGCCGCTTTGTTCGCAGTGAAACCCAACCAGCTGCTGCGTTTAAAGGCTGCTGGGCAGGCTATCAGTTCAAGCTTTTGTCTTGTCTGAATGGGATTACGTGGAGAGGCCCAGCAGCTCCGTTTTTGGGTCAGTTTTTCATTCAGAAACATGAAGTTACAGGAAGTGACGGTACTTTCCTTTTATGGCTCACCTGTGTGTCAGTTTACTCATCAGACTGACTCACAGTGAAAGTGTTATCCCAAATATCCAGTTAATTGATGGGAATTAATGTATAAGCCTTAAAGCTGAGGGCGAAAAATCAGCTAGGCTAGTGTGTGATCAGTGGGCTTCTTTTCATCTTTCAGTCAATTAAATCGCATCAAAGTGTGAATATATGCACTGTAAGTACTGTACACTGTACTATACACAAGTCCGTCACATAGAAATTGGTCAACAGGGTGTTCGAGGCAACCAGAGATTCTAGGAATAAATATGAAGCCGCAAGAATAATCCCACTTTCCTTTCTTTCGGCTTTGTTCTAGCTTCTTCTTATCACAGCCCCTTTGCTGTACGATCACTCACACCTACAATTTGTTTCCTGGAAAATTGAGCTGCTCACGAACTCAAAGTAACATCTGAGTGAGCTCCCTCTGTGAAGACTTTCAGGATCCGGTTACAGTTTTCAAACTTCAGAGGTTCTAACTCCAGCTGTGAGTTTTCCATCAGCCTCTTTGGATCTGCTGATGTTCGATTTCAGTTTGGCCCTGAGTCTAGGGATAAGGGGTCTGTTCTGCTCTCCATCCCCGCCTGGGCTGTGGGGGGAGGTGGTTTGAGATTGAGGTGTGGGATCTGGGTGGAGGAAAAAGAGGCTGTCCAGCTGTGATGGTAATTAAGGCAAACAAAGAGGAGAATTAGCTGCACAGCAGGAAGCCCCGCCTTCCTCATAACACCTCCACATGTGTGCTTCATGTGAGGAAGACATGGTTTTTAGAGCTGTTGGACTCTGGGAGAGCACATTAAAACAGTTTTTCTTTCACAAAGCAGCCTGAAACCACAAAAAAAAACCCCACTGATTATTCAAAAAAAGAAACTGTTTAATCAGAGTTTGATGGTATTGTTCGTGATTTAATCAGCTGTGGTAGAGTTAATCTGATCTCAATCTTCAGCCCAACATTGCTCATAGGTGAGTCGACCTGGACTAAACCTGGCGAGCAGTAAAAACAGTGGAAAACTTTAACGATGACAACAGCTACCTAAAAATAACAGAGGACACAATCACACACTGCATTATATTATATTACCAGAAAATTTCTAAAAAGTAGTATATTTAGATTTGGTACATGGTGTCACCCCTGGGTATCCCTTTTTCATTATATTGAGGCTTTACCAAAGAGAGAGAGTGGAAAAAGTTCAGCTTATTTGGACTGATGAAGAATATTCTATTTGTATGTCTGAGAGGCTGGAAATCAAATACCAGCCCCCTGCCTGCAAACTGTGGTTTCTACAGGCCTTCAGGCCTGCTGACAGAGATCACACATCCAAATGTTTCAGGGACATCCAGCATCCATCATTCTGTTTATGTGAGCTCCACTCCCAACAGTCTGCGTTCACTCAGCCGCACTACCAGATATTTACAATAAAACCTCTGAAGGACGTATCCTCGGTGGTTTCTAGATAATAGCATTTATCTGGAGCTGAGATGTTCCTGTAGTTTATTTAGAAACCGCTGCACAGATTAATAACAGATAACAGCCAGTAGTTTGCGGACTGCAGTGGAGAATGATGTAATGCAGGGAGGGAGGGAAGATGATGTTTAGGTTCTCTAAAATTTGTACTGCCTGACCATCATTGTCTCATTTCATGAAAATGATGGTTTAAAATGAAAAAGTCAAAACTTGTAGGTTATGTTGCTGTGTGTAAAAACCCATCTTTTACTGCACAGCTGAGAGCTGTGCTGGTTCTGCAGTAGTTTGTGGAAAACGATGAGGTGCATGTGTGATGTGTGAATTTCACTTGTCTCTCAATGTGTGGGCACGCTGTTTAGTGTGGAGTGATTAGTGTTTCGTGTGTTTGTGATGGTCGTTTTTCTGTGTCTTCAGCTTCATGTACTGGACTGATTGGGGCGAGATCCCAAAGATTGAGCGGGCGGGCATGGACGGGACAAATCGCTCCATGATCATCGATAAGGAGATCTACTGGCCCAACGGGTTGACGCTGGACTACAGCCAGCAGAAACTGTACTGGGCTGACGCCAAGCACAGCTTCATCCACCGCTCCAACCTGGACGGCTCCTTCAGGTACATGCAGCGCCACCTTTAGGTTTTTTGAAGCTGGGTGATGAGTTTTTTTCAAAACCGTAACATGCTGTGTGTTTTCAGGGAGGTGGTGGTTAAAGGTGAGCTGCCTCACCCGTTTGCCCTCACTCTGTTTGAGGACACGCTCTTCTGGACTGACTGGACCACCCACTCCATCCACTCATGCAGGAAGCAGACGGGAGGTGGCCAGCGTGTCGTCCACTCCAACATCTTCTCTCCCATGGACATCCACGTCTTCAGCACCAAGAGACAACCCACCGGTGAGTCCAGACAGTTTCATCCCCTCCGACATGTTCACTGACTCACTCGGGTAAGAATCTGAGCTTTGAAAAGAACAAACCAGGCTTCTCTGCAGATGTGTTTAACAGCTGCATGTTTCCTCAGTCTTCACTTGTGCTCATCTGTGATCAGACAGTCCTCTTTCAGGCTGTGGAGAGCACAGAGCCCATCAGGTGTTGAACAGAGGCACATCCTTCCATCCAGATGTGAGAATATCCAACATGTGGAGTCTGTGAAGCTCCAGCTGCAGCAAACCTCATCGGATTGATGCACAAATGTTTTTGTTGGCTCTCTGATAAAGAATCTGAAACACAATCAGATTCCTCGTCTTGTGTATTTTTATACTTGGGGTTAAATTATTCACAGGAAAAAAAAAAGCTCTAGAAAATCCTTTAAAAACCCCAACGAGGTGTTGTGGTTTGTGCAAACAATAGCTTGGCCGTGTTAATTCAAGGCAAACAACAGCAAAGTTTCCTCACTGAGAACATGTGGCACTAATTAAAAAGCCAAGCACTGACAGATTTGGTATCACTGTACTGTGAAAATGCTGTTTAGATTTCTGTGTTTTGTTCCTAAAAAGTCCTTGATTTGTTGTTGAAAAGTGCACAGGAACCTTGTTAGAGTCATTAAAACCATTTTCAGTGAAGATGATCTTATTAAAACATAAAAAGATCATTTAAAACAAGCGAGGTCTCTATATGTCAATTTTTTGTTTTTTTTAAAAGTGGACTTTTACGTATTCAAAATGAAAAACACATTTTTACTTTTAAATGATTACAAATGCCAAACAATTGCTTGTGTTATGTGAAATAACTTGGACACATTGCTGTAGCGACATGCAGACCACCCAAACACACAGTTCTCTGCCTGATGTTTATCCTTTAGTGTCTGATATAAGGGCTGTCATCTGGAACACATGAATGATTTCCTGAGGGTCGTGCTGAGGGTAAAGTGCAGTTTTGAGGCTGTAACTTGAAGGTAACTGGATTTTTTTTTTCTTGTTTTTTTTTTTTTTTCCTTTCGTGGTAGCAGTGAATACTCCTTGCTCCCTGAACAATGGAGGATGCTCCCACCTCTGCCTCCTCTCACCTGTCAGGCCTTTCTATCGCTGTGCCTGCTCCACCGGGGTCCAACTGCTGGAGGACGGCAAGACCTGCAGAGACGGTAAGAACGCTCTCCGCCTTCATTGTCTGTCGGTTCCTGACGCAGTCTGTCAATTTTTAGTCGATGTTTTTCAGGGGTTTTTTTTGTTGTTGTTGTTGTTTGTTTCTTTGTTTGTCTTTTACCTGAAGCATTTTAGTCTGGGTTTAATAGTAAAGTCAAAAGTTGGACTTTGACTAATAATAAAACAAAAACTGCAGACAAACATAAGGACAAAGAAATTGTGGTAGAGCTCAGCTACCTTAGATTGCAAAGGTGTTCCTAATGAGGTGGTTGGTGTATATTTAGGTCTATATAATCCAGAGAGTCAGATTAAACTCGCAAAATGTGCATTTTGGCTTCAGAAACACTCGAATGGAAACAGAAAAAGAGTCCAAATATTTCCTGAAGTGCGTCAGTGAGCAACGTCGACGCATGCAGATTATCTTTTATTTTCACCCAGAAAAAAGGGAAAAAGCACAAAATGCGCGCTTGTATAACTGTTTACAAGGATCCAGGCCGAGCAGGCAGATTGGATTCATTAGTGTGTTTGAGCTTTTTGTTCCTGCTTGAAGAGAAGCCGGCAGATTCTCTGGTGCCAAACCTCATTAGCTTTTCCTCTAATTTAAAAACTCCTGATAACGTGCTCGCTCCCACTCTCCACCTCCTCCTCCTTCTCTTCTTCATCGTAGTCATGTACAAGCAGAAGGTGGTGCTGGGCTGACCTGTTGTTGCTATGGTAATCCGCCTCCATGAGCGGGGCCGGCCGTTTGAACTGCAGCCCGACGTTTCCCCGCCCTCTGCCTCCTTTTATTTACATTTTCGGGTTCAGTAACCCTCGCCTGTAGAGCAATGGGAGTTTTGAAGGCGGGGAGGCCTTTGTGAGAGACGGGATCACATGATCCCCCTGCAGACAATGCCCCCTTTCACTGCTGGGGTTTAACCAT
Source organism: Simochromis diagramma (assembly GCF_900408965.1). Classification (NCBI taxonomy): domain Eukaryota; kingdom Metazoa; phylum Chordata; class Actinopteri; order Cichliformes; family Cichlidae; genus Simochromis; species Simochromis diagramma. The sequence continues at coordinate 501,218 of NW_024387156.1, read as the reverse complement.
TTCAGCCAAGGGGGGTGAGCTGAAGGGTCGATGTTTGTTACTTCTCTGAATGTTAAAGAAATGAAGTCAGGTGTTATATCAGGACTGCGAGTAAAAGTCCTTCACACAGAGCCCCAGGGTTCATTTCTGCTGTGCATGTTTTTAATTAGCTGTGTGCTAACAGAAAGAAAATCTTCACCAGGTGGATTCAGATCTGCAGTCATTCCCCTTCAGGGTTTACACTGCTCTTTATATGTAAGATGTCAAAACCTTCAAATATCTTTTACATTTCTTTTAACTTTAAAGAAGGCAGACATAATGGTCTCAAACAAGGCTAAAGACTTTCACTGGACAGTTTTTACATTTCAGTTTTACTCAAGACCAAAATGATCACACTTAGTTTTAGTTCTCTGCAGTATTCGAGGTCTAAACTTGGTCCAGAGTGGATGAATTTTGCATGGGTCATATTTTCAGCTGTGGGTGGATTACCAAACAGCTTCATACTTGTTGAAAGCTGAGATGGAAAAATGGTTCAGGCTGCCACTGTAATGTGTTATTATTATGACACCATAGATGGTCTATAAAATTATCAGTAAGTATGTTGATAATTGCTGATCTCAATTTTTATGAATACTGTACTAGCCTAGGTGAAACTCTAATGCTGTGATATCTTCATTACTTTGAATCGGCATCTTTTTAAAGGTGATGCAGTAATGTAATTGTAAAAAAAACTTTGAGTGATGATGTTCTGACCCTGTTTCTACCTATGTGTTCCTCCTCAGGTGCGTCGGAGATGCTGCTGCTCGCCCGGCGAACTGACCTGAGGCGAATCTCTCTTGACATGCCAGACTTCACTGACATCATCCTGCAGGTGGACAACATCCGTCACGCCATTGCCATCGATTATGACCCGGTGGAGGGATACGTCTACTGGACCGATGACGATGTGAAGGCCATCCGCCGCTCCCTTCTGGATGGCAGCGACGCTCAGTTCGTGGTCACATCTCAAGTGGACCACCCTGACGGCATCGCCGTCGACTGGATCGCCCGGAACCTCTACTGGACCGACACTGGGACTGACCGCATCGAGGTGACCCGGCTCAATGGTACCATGCGCAAGATCCTGATCTCCGAGGACCTGGATGAGCCCAGAGCCATCGTTCTAGACCCCGTGGCTGGGTGAGTCTAACATCTGGAAGAAAATAAAGGAGAGAGTTTTGTGATCTGAATAAAGGCACAAAATATTTATAAGCATATGTCAGGATTTTAAAAATTCTCAGATGAGGCTTCAATCGAAGATTTCAAAGATCTGAATCTCATATTTGGAGTTATTGCAAACAAAACTTCAGAGTTTAATTCTGTGAAATCATTTTAAAATGTTCTTTGTAGAAGTTCAGGTGTTTGACTCCTTTAAACCAACAAGGTCAGGTTAAAGTTTTTTTTCCCCTCCTGTTTTTCAGGTACATGTACTGGACCGACTGGGGTGATGTGCCGAAGATCGAGCGGGCCGACCTCGATGGGATGGAGAGAGTGGTGATGGTGAACACGTCTTTGGGTTGGCCCAACGGCCTTGCACTCGACTACGAAGAACGCAAAATCTATTGGGGAGACGCCAAGACGGACAAGATCGAGGTTTGTGTTTGAGCTCCAGATTTTACTCTGATGCTCAGAATTCTTTAGTCTTGGTGCCCTGATGGTTCTCTGATCTGCTATTCTTAAAAGTCAACCTTTATGATTTCAATCTTTTGTCAATTTTAAACAGGGTGGTGGGAACCATTTTCACACAGGTTCTTTTAGTTTTTGTCAGCACAGAGCTTCAAGTCTTCTTATAGGGTCACTCGAAACGCCACCAGCTGTCCTGTATGTAAAATAATCTGTGTGTTGGAGGCAGGCATGTCAAGCAAATATGTGAAAGACAAGGATATTGACTATGGACTGTTAGATCAATCCAGCCTTGTAGTTAGCAGTGCTTTTGTTCTGTTGGTTAATTTTAGCTGGTAAACAGCTGTTAGGTACATTACTGCTTTCTGTTGGTGGTAATGGTGCTTTACATGCAGGCACAGGTAAAACATGAGGAACATGGACTTCAGGTTAAACAGTTGAATAAATATTTCAGTTATTGTGAAATTATGATTCCTGTTTGTGATGTTGTAGACCTGAACATAAAATGACAGTGAAGTCGTTCTTCTCCTGACTCAACACTCATTTTGGGCTGTTTTTTGGGTTTTGTTTGAAGCATCATTATAAATTTATAGAAATTAATAATTTCAATAATTTCAACCTGTCAAAAAAAATCTGACCTCAGATTCTGCCATTAAGCCAGATTTTTGGTAATAGCCCAATATTCAAACCACCACAGCTGAACTGAACATGAAATCACCCTAAACTTGTGACTGTGAGCGACTCGTTCAAGGAACAGTACAAGCAAATATATAACGTTCAGAATAACGTTCACTGATTGCCCTTTTAAATAATCTGGTGCTGACGTTATTTTCTACTAAAAACATTCAGAGCATAAAAAAAACATTCAGAGCATAAAAAAAGCACTAGACTCTAGTGCTTTTTTTATGCTCTGAATGTTTTTCATTGTTCACTCTAGTGACTAGAGTGAACAATGAACATTAAAATGGTTTACAGTTTTATTTTCAAATGGCTGCCTGAAGGTTTGCTGATGTTTTATTGTTTTTTCTTTTTTCCTTTTGTTTTTGTTTTTTTTTTCCTGTGAGAGGAAACGTTGCAAATGGACGGTCTCTTCAGCTCTCTGTTCGTCGCAGAGCTGTGAAACTTTGTGCTCATGGCAGCTGTGCTCGGTGTCGACCGTCCAGCTGGGTCTGAAAGTAAAAGTCTGATATCTTTCTCTCTGCGGTTTGCATCCTCACGCCATGCTGTCATGTTTGTAGCTGATTTTATATCTCTGGTTTTCATCTGACCCCACCTGAACCCCTTCTTAAACCCCCCCCCTCAGGGATTGTGTTGATGGCAGTGCCCCGGCAGAGGGGCCTCTGCCCCCCCCCCGGGTTTCTCCGAGGACCCAGTTTTTGCGGTGAGATCCCACATCTGGTTCCGATTGCGGCCTGCACTCCAGCTGCGGTTGGCTCTGTTTAGAATAGACCCAGAATCTGAAACCGTCGCCGCGCTGCGGTCTCAACTCCCAAACCAGCGGAGACCTTTTGGCTGAGGCCATCGGGCTGAGGATGGAAACTTCGTCTTATATTTATACACCACGTTCCTCCGAGGCCCAGTGTGTGGAGATGTTTTTGAAAGATGGCAGCCGGCCACGCAGGGGCTGTTCTGGGAGCAGCGAATCGCATTGCTCCACGCTGCGCTGATAGGTGGAAGGACGCTATACAGATTACAGGCCTCACTGTTTTTTCTTTTCTGCAAATTCCTCACATATTTGTCTCTGTTGACACTTTGAGCCTCCCTGCATGTTTCAGAAATGATCTTATCGAGGTGAACTCCTCTTCGTGTGTTCGCCTGTTTCACCAACACTGCTGCAGTTAAAAAAAGAATTGCCTTTAAAAATGAGTCTTGGGTTCGATGTTTTGTTTTTCTTCCTCTCACTTTACTCTTTGTGCTTTGGTCTGCTGGCTCATGAAAATGTAAAGCTTTTATTTTTCATGATTTAATTACACAAAGAACTTTTAACAGTGTATATAAGAGAATACAGGAAAAAACTGCATTAACCTGCACGTACAGCTCAGAAGTTTAATGATATTAAAAAAACAGTAACTGGGTTAGGTTAAATTTTCTCCGATAAAATATTTAGCTGAAGGATAAACACTTGAAACAGCTAAGTTATGAGTATGCAGGTTAAATTGGTGATTTAAAAGAGAAACTATTAGAAACAGTCGAACATAAATATTTAACTAATAGTAGTAAATAGTTGGCTTTTGAATGTTAAACGTGCTGGATAAAAAGTTTAATTTATCTAATTTAACAAATGACTAGCTTAAAGTAAGCTAGTTAGGAGCTGAAGACAAGTGGCTTAGTGTATATCTTTTTTATTTTCAAATAGCTGTACAGCACTTTGTTTGAAAGCACTTTATAAATAAAGTTATTACTATTGTTATTATTAAAAAGTTAAAAATATTGATGTATACATGAACAGATGAATCATTAAAGTCACAGATGGTTGAAATGTTAAGCTAAAAGTAATAAAGTCGTTTAGGTTGTTGGCTAAGTGTAATTAATGGCTAAAATGAGCGGTGTTGAGGGTCCACATGGTTTCTGCAGTGACTCAGTCCTTATGCATCATGTTTGGTGGTGCTGATGGAGGTGTGTTGGAGCTCCTCTGATGGTGTGTCAGTGTGTGGAGGCTGTAACGTGAATTCAGTCTGTTTTAATTGATTGCAGCTTCATGTGTGAGTTTTTCTGTGCTTGTGTCCCGTGGAGTGGGTCTTTACAGCGCTCTGTCCTGCTGTTTGTCGAAGTGAGATGTCAAATTTTGTGTGAGAGCAGAAGAAGAAGAAGAGGAGGAAATGTGGCGCCCATATGCTGCCGTTGTTTGTTTGCTCCGGCTGTTGCTTCTAATTAGTGGCTCTGCGATGTGCTGCCAGGACGCCTGAGCCCTTATGAGCATGCTCGGTATCCACAGTGAGTCTGCCCAGCCCCCATCTGTGCAGCACTGGCTAGAGGAAATGTTCTGTGATGCGACCTGGTCTGTTCTCTGCTCATCCCTTTGTTTTACAGGAACTTGGCGACTACATGGACTTTCAGTTTATAGTTTGATGCTGGTTTAAACATGCTGGAAATGCGGCAACCTGCATTGGAAGCAGGTTTATAAACTCTTCCTGCTGGTGTCAGCACTTTTAATACAGCAAACATCAAACTCTTATTCAAACCATAACATTTAATTTTTTAAATTTTATCCCCATTTTTTTTCTTCCTCCTTTTCATCTTCTCCTTATTTTGTTTATATCTTCATTTTATTCTTTACTCTTTCTTATCTTCTGATTTGGAGGTTGGCTTCCTCTTTTTATTCTCACTTCTTCCTCTTTGTCTTTACGTTCTTATTCCATTTTTCCACTTATTGGCTTTGTTTTCATACTCTTCCTTTATATTTCCTCTTTATTATGCTCTTCCTCTTCCCCTGATGTCTTCCTTCTTCTCCATTCTTTCAGACTATAATTTCTTACCTTGTGTTTTCAGGTGATGAACATGGATGGGACGGGGCGACGGGTGCTGGTGGAGGACAAGCTTCCTCACATCTTTGGCTTCACCCTGCTTGGAGACTACATCTATTGGACAGACTGGCAGCGGCGCAGCATCGAGCGCGTGCACAAACGCACCGCAGTGAGAGAATTCATCATCGACCAGCTACCCGACCTCATGGGCCTCAAGGCCACGAATGTACATGAAGCTTTTGGTGAGTCCAGCTGATGATGGTCTGGTCTGCAGCAAATAAACCTCCCCATTTTCCCCAGATGCTAACTTTCTGCTTCACATGCTCAGGTACGAACCCGTGTGCGGATGATAATGGCGGCTGCAGTCACCTCTGTCTGTTTAAGCCTCAGGGCGTGCAATGTGGCTGTCCCATCGGCCTGGAGCTTATTGCCGACATGAAGACCTGCATCGTCCCCGAGGCCTTCCTGCTCTTCTCTCGTCACACAGACATCCGCCGGATCTCCCTGGAGACCAACAGCAACAATGTTGCCATCCCGCTCACTGGTGTCAAGGAGGCTTCAGCACTCGACTTTGACGTCACCGACAATCGCATCTACTGGACCGACATCACTCTGAAGGTGGGACTCATTTTCACATACTTGTTTATAGTCGTTCTCAGTGTTTTTTTGTTTTTTTCCTTTCTTCCTCACGTCGTCTGAATCTTTTCTTCTGTTAGTTTTTTTTCTTCTTTCTCTCTAACACTTCCTTGTGTGAGCAGAACCTTGGTTGTGAATTAGGGGTGGGTTTCAAAAATAAATTTTAGCGTGAATAAAGCAATATCGATTCATTAAATCCTGAATCATTTTCTAAATATAAATGTATTTTGCCAGAACCGCCAGAATCTGAGGTTAAAGCTCACAAAACGATTTCAACAACCATCAAACAGCTAAAACGGCAAATGAGAGCAGGTAAACGAATTCCACACAAAGATGTAAACAAAAAGCTCGGACCCTGCGCATCAGAATGTGTGAGATGTCGGCTTTCTCACCTGACGGCATGTACATGGACACGCCATCGGTGTCAAAAAAAAGACAGGTCACTGATTCTGAAGCTGCAGGTTTTGTCATTCTCCAACCAAAATTCACTGAACCAGCAGCAAAAGAAGATCAAAACTACGCTTCACATTTGATGAACATTGTCATAATTCCCTCTTACTTTTGCTGTTTTGCTTCCATCATGATAAAAATCACACTTCCTGTGCAGTTCTCTCTAATTGTACTTCAAGAAGTGTTTCCCATCTCAAACCACTGTTTTCTGTATTATTTGTTCGCTTATTACGCACTAGTCTACCGTTGTTTACAGTGCTGTCGGTCACTTCTTTGTTTTGTTTTGTTTTCCAAAAATGACATCCAACAAAAAAGCCTCATTTCTGCTTTTTAATACCAAAGAAATTAAAACTAAAATTCTGCCAAACTACAAAACGCTTGGCCGTATCTCTTAATAAAACCTCTGTAACTTTGCTCTGCTTCAGTAGCATCAGGTAATGTCCATATGTTGATTCTTGCTTTTCTTCAGTTTTTGATCTACAGCAGAATATTTTTAAGGTTATCTGCTATAAAAAGCCAGGCCAGGAAAATCTCCTTCATGATTTTCTGTGTTTTATCCTCATTTACTTTGACACAAAGCCATCTGCTGTGATGCTCACACCTCTGATGAAGTCTCACAAGTGTCAGTACTGATAAATGATATTTCTGACTGTCTGAGTCCAAATCTAATCAAATCAATTCTAGAAATCAGTGAAGCTACCCAGGCCTATTGTGAACTGCTGTTGTTTATCCAGTCTTTACTTTGACCTTTGACCTGTGCAGACCATCAGCCGGGCCTTCATGAACGGCAGCGCTCTGGAGCACGTGGTGGAGTTTGGTCTGGATTATCCGGAGGGGATGGCAGTGGACTGGCTGGGGAAGAACCTGTACTGGGCTGACACTGGCACGAACCGCATTGAGGTAGCCAAACTGGACGGGCAGCACCGGCAGGTTCTGGTCTGGAAGGATCTGGACAGTCCCCGAGCTCTGGCTCTGGATCCGGCCGAAGGGTGAGAACCGCATGAAGCGGTCAAGGGTCATGATGGTGGGTGTGGTTTGTGCTGACCTGTCTCCTCTCTCAAGGTACATGTACTGGACAGAGTGGGGGGGGAAGCCAAAGATCGACCGAGCGGCCATGGACGGGACAGGACGGATCACGCTGGTGGCCGATGTGGGGCGAGCCAATGGACTCACCATCGACTACGCAGAGCGCCGCCTGTACTGGACCGACCTGGACACAACGCTGATCGAGTCCTCCAACATGCTGGGTAATCTCTCAACCTCATAACTGCCAACCTAACCATTCAGCTCATGTTAGAGCAGCAGAGCACACTTCGTGTTGTGTGACATAAACGATAGAAAGCATCAAAGTTTTTACTTCTTTGTTCGTCCCCTTTAGGTCTCGACCGTGAGGTGATTGCCGACGACCTCCCTCACCCGTTCGGTCTCACCCAGTATCAAGACTACATCTATTGGACGGACTGGAGCCAGCGCAGCATTGAGCGTGCCAACAAGACCAGCGGGCAGAACCGCACTGTCATCCAAGGTCACCTGGATTACGTCATGGACATCCTGGTGTTTCACTCGTCCAGACAGGGCGGCTGGAACGCCTGTGCCTCCACCAACGGTCACTGCTCCCACCTCTGCCTTGCTGTCCCTGTCAGCAGCTTCGTCTGCGGCTGCCCCGCCCACTTCTCCCTCAACTATGACAACAAGACCTGCAGCGGTGAGAAGACGCTTACACCCCCGCATGTATACAAGCATCATACAGAGTTATTTTAACACCTAGATTGAGAGAGAAATAAAATAACTGCAAGCGTCATCTTTGACTTCTGTATGGTGGCCTTTATGGGACATCTCAGACTCAGCTGAAGTTTGAGCTTGATAGCTTGAGTTATCTTTGTTTACTGTTTCTGCCCCACATAAGCTCTAAGAATTCTGTCTGACGTGTTTCTGTCTTTCAGCTCCCACATCCTTCCTGCTCTTCAGCCAGAAGACAGCGATCAACCGCATGGTGATTGATGAGCAGCAGAGCCCTGACATCATCCTGCCCATCCACAACCTGAGGAACGTCCGCGCCATCGACTACGACCCACTGGACAAGCAGCTGTACTGGATCGACTCAAAGCAAAATGTCATCCGCCGTGCTCAGGAGGACGGGAACCAGGTACTGCATCCATTAGAAAAACTGGAACCACTGCCGGTCCCTGGGGAGAAAATCCAGATTCTGGTGGTTTTAGTTAACAGTCAGATCAAAACTGCCAGAGGAACTGAAAGTGTTTTTGGACAGTTGGAGAGTCGGTTTCTATAAGAAACTTAAATTTGTCTCCTACATTCACATGAAAGATATTCAAATATAGGTGTGTTGCTAATGTTGAGTAACCACTACCATAAATTCGCTACAAATACTCCAATCACCGCACACACACATGAATCCGGTCTTTAAGTGGCGGGGTATGAACCCTGCTTCCGGGTCCAAACTGCTGTTTATTAAGGCTGTTTTGTTTTTAACATGTTTTAATGTTTTGCATGTTGTTCTATTTAATCTAAACAAGCCCCTAAAAAGAAAAAAAAAAAGTCAGTGAACACTGTGTACCACTACTTATTTTAAAGCACAGTTTTTAAAACCTTATGATATAGCTACAGCCCAGCCCGTGCAGCAGTATATTAATGACTAACCTCATATTGTGGATGGATTATCTCAGTTGTTCTCCTGACTGAAGTTTGGTCCATTTACAGCATCCTGCCATGCGATTGCATTTGTCTCTAACCATCGGGAACTCTCACGTTAACTTTTATCGAGTGGAAAAAGGGGAGCGTTCATCCTCCAGCTTCACTGTGTTTATGTTATGCTAACATAGCTGTGTCACTAGCCACCATTTAGCACATCAATTATATACCAGCTAGCTCAACTTCAGTAACGTCACTGCTGTTTAGTTTTCTGGCTTCAATTATGTTGGAAGTGATAGCAGAGCTGTACATTTTGATTTTTTTCACAAAACTCTGTCAGAACATGCTATATCATGTTTAGGTGGAAACTAGCGAGCCAACTTCCTGCTAACTTCTAACTCTGTTAAATTTGATAAATTCTGTTTTCATGGATGCCTGGATTTTACACTTAATTGTTACCCCTGGTAGAGCAGCACGCTGATCCTTTTTATCAAAGAAGAAAGAATTTAATCAGTTTGTAACTCTCAGTGATGCTGCAGTGTTCGTTTGACTTCAGGACCTGAAGCGGAGTTTGGACGTCAGACTTAAAGACCGGATAACCGGTGCCATAAAAGAAAACGACGGGCTCACTGGATATAAAATAAGGTCCCGTCTGAGCCCCATGAGCATTTTTCACTGCAATAATTGTAGTAAATGTGCAGAAGTCAATTTGACCTTCATACTGTTTTAAGCGCTGTTTCAGACCCAGAAAAGTCAAGATTTATTTCCTTCTAATATTATCAGTTTAATTTTAACATTTACGATTCATAACCTGATGAGTTCACCACATTTAAACAGAAATGGAGACAGTTTACATCCACTACGATAAACAAGCTAACGACTAAATCTGGCTTTTGTTAAGCATTATTTTTTTGTATAATCAGCTCTGAGCATCAGGGGATATATTGTAGTTTCAGTAAACTGCAACAGTTTAATGTCTTGACATTTTTCATGAATCTTAAACTTTGAACGTAAACAGAGAGATGAGACAGAAACCTTAAACCTGCAGTTTTCTCAGGGGGAATTCAAGTCATTCCTAAATAAACATCGCAAACGACCTTAGTGACAGCATCTATAGAGAGGAGAGGGCCATGTGTGAGCATGTGCAAATGATATGTCGCCACTTTGATGTTGTTCTTGATGGAGGGTGTTTCTGGTGTCATTTTGGACATTTTGTGCGTGTGGGCAGTAAAAACAACCTTCATTTGTCTCTTACAGATTAAACATTTCAAACTGCCCGTTTCTGGTTTGTTTTTCCAGAGCATGACAGTGGTGTCGGGCTCTCTGGGCGGACACAGTCAGGGTCTGCAGCTGTACGATCTCAGCATCGACATCTACAGCCGCTTCATCTACTGGACCAGCGAGGTCACCAACGTCATCAACGTCACCCGCATCGATGGCAGTAGAGTTGGTGTGGTGCTGCGGGGGGAGCACGACAAGCCGCGGGCCATTGTCGTCAACCCGGAGAGAGGGTCAGTACCACTGAGGCCTCACACCAGTAATCACCATCATTACATCGTCATCATCAGGGCACTTTTTTCAGGCCAGTCAAAAATGACAAAACAAATGTAAATGCACATCCCTGTCAGCATGGCCACATAGGCTCAAAAACACAATGTAATAAATATTATTAAATCCTTTACAAATAACAGTATATTCATATATGAATATAAGTGATGATAAATACATTTTTTGTTCAAATGAGAGATGATGAGATGAGATAGCCTTTATCTGTCAGTTGCAGGTCTTTTGCCCACAACTGAGATGACAGACCTTGCCGACTGCACATACAATACACAAACATCACATTGGGGAGACAGGTCAGGCTAGGTAGCGAGGAAAAAAACATTGAAATGTGTAACACAAAAGGATAATACAGGAATGAAATCTTTTAGATTTCTTCAGATTCTTGTGTTTTTCGTTGTGTATGAGTTGAATTTTTGTTTCTGGAAAGCATCAGGTCGCGGTGTGATGGACCTGTGTTGTAGGTTTAACACAGAAGTATAAATCAAACCCTGAACGTTTGTCTCTGGATCAAATATTTTGATGTTATCATCTTGCCTAGCAACCACCTAACAACAGACAAAAACACCCAGTATTTGTAGCATGGGCATGTAATGGTAATAAACTGGAACAAATACTGTGGGGTACTTCATCTTCCTTGTTTACACCATCCCAGGCTGAAAAAAATCGTTATGGAAACTGAAATCTGTTCAGGATTCAACATTAAACAGCTGAGAAACACTTGAATGATAAACATTAACATGATTCCTGGTTGTAAATCAGCTCTTTCATCCTCCTGTGTTTCTGTAGTTAATCTGATTTAGATCCAGAAAATGTCACCTGACCCACCTGCAGGTCGTCTGTATGGCGGTGTGTGTGTGCACTCTGCCTTTAATCGCTCTCTAATTTGTCCTCCATGTTTGTTCTGTCGGGCTGCTGCAGTTCGCTGGCTCTGACTCGCTCGCTCTGAGCCATAATTGTAGGTTAGTTTCAGGCCTTGCGGTCGAGAGATGAAGTCTGCAGATGTTCTGGTTAACTTCAGAGCGGCGAGAGGGAGAACGTGTACAAACCTCCAGTCTTTGTCCTCACAGCCCGTACGTTATGTCCCCACAGGTACATGTACTTCACCAATCTAATGGAGCGCTCCGCAAAGATCGAGCGGGCGGCGCTGGACGGTACAGAGCGTGAGGTGCTCTTCTTCAGCGGCCTGGGGAAGCCCGTTGCTTTGGCCATCGATAACGAGGTGGGGAAGCTGTTTTGGGTAGACTCAGACCTGCGGCGCATCGAGAGCAGTGACCTCTCGGGTGAGTTGGGGCCGTCGGGTCCACTTCAGTGTCACCTGTCCAAATATTTTACTGTTTACTGCAGATCGACCAGAGGCTCAGAGTTCGTCTTAAAAACTGAGTTTGGTGTTTTTCAGCTTTGAAGATATTAAAGGAATTTATTTAAAACTGGAGTTCATCCTGCTGCACATTCAAATCAAATCTGTTCCTGTGGATTCTGAACTAATGCTCAGCAGTACAAACCTAAACAGGAAATAAACAAACCTCCATGAATGTCAGAAATCAGCGGAGGTGGGGGTTGGTGTGGAGACCGGCATTCCTGTGATTCTCCAGCGCCGCGTGCCGGCCGGCAGGAATGTAAACTGTTCAGTTCCTCAAATGTTTCCTCCTAAAGGAAACTCGGCCCTGCAGATTTTAGCTGCAGGAGGCTGTGAATCCTTTTTCTCTTGTGAATTTTGTGCCTCTGGGACTCCGCCTTGATGAGCAGATTTTCAGGCTGTTGACCTCGGTGTATCGCTCTCCATCCTCCCACCTCCCCTCTGCCTCACCCCTCAGTTTCTCTCCCGTTTCTTTGCTCCTGAAGTTTTTGCCCTACAACCTTGTTCTTTTTTTTTTTTTTTTTTTTTTTTTTTTTCTTTCCCGGCACTTTTTTGAAATGATTTAGGAGCCAATCGCATCGTGATTGCGGACTCGAACATCCTGCAGCCCGTGGGTCTGACTGTTTTCGGGAACCACTTGTACTGGATCGACAAACAGCAGCAGATGATCGAACGCATCGACAAGACGACGAGGGAGGGACGGACCAAGATCCAGGCCCGCATCGCCTACTTAAGTGACATCCACGCAGTCCACGAGCTCGACATGAGGGAGTACAGTGAGTCCGCTTTACATGCACGATTTAACAGATTTCCTCAAACTGAAACCACGCTCACCTGAGCTCTGCGATTTCCAGGTAAACATCCGTGTACGTGGGAGAACGGCGGCTGCTCCCACATCTGCATCGTGAAAGGAGATGGGACGACGCGCTGCTCATGTCCTGTTCACCTGGTGCTGCTGCCCGACGAGCTTTCATGTGGAGGTGAAGCATAAAATCATCAGCATTAATAAAGATTGCTCAAAGATTTGAGCAACCCTCCTCTCAGTAAAATAAAATAGATAAGGGCTATTTGAGATAACGATATATATCGGATAGGAAAATGTCTATCATTTCAAATTAGCCTATTGTTTATTTTGTGGTGACACAAAATAAATTGTTTACGGCAATATTTTTTCATCGTTTTGATGGTCACTGTAGAATTAATTTCTTAAAGTTCTCTCTTTCTCTTATATTTAATATAACCACACTATGGACGGACAAGCGACTGTTTTTGTGCGTTGTCGTTAGCAACAGCGACGATAAATGCACTGCGTGGCTCCGCTGTCCGCATGTTTATTTTCCACATAAACCTTTCACAATAAAGCTGTAGATCCTGTTGAGGTTTTTCAAAATAAACCGAATCACGTGAAAGAGTACGCAGAGTGTTTACGGACGAGAAGCACGTCATGTGCTAAAAAGTAAACATAAGAACAGGTTTTCCCCCGCAGCACGCCGTGTAATAAATACTCACAAAGAAAATTGCAGCTGTTTGAGCTTATGTAACACTCAACTCCAGGTGCACGACGCCCAGCTGAAAACACTTCACACAAGTCGAGTTGCCTGAGAGTCACAGAATTTTTCAGAAAATGTAACATTTTTGTGATAAATATCACTGTCAGGACGATAAATGTCTTATATCGGGATATGAAATTTTGGTCATATCGCACAGCCCTAATGTAGATATGGATAGATATGTGATATAGATATATATTCATATATTTGAATACAGTTTCAACGTTAATATAAGGTTTGACCAGTGTCTGCGTCGTCCTCAGAGCCGCCCACCTGTTCGCCGGAGCAGTTCTCCTGCACGTCGGGCGAGGTGGACTGCATCCCACAGGCCTGGCGCTGCGATGGTTATGCTGAGTGCGACGACGGCAGCGATGAGGAGGACTGTCCGGTCTGCTCCGACTCAGAGTTCCAGTGCGATAGCCGGCAGTGCATCGAACTGAGCCTTCGCTGCAATGGAGAGATCAACTGCCAGGACAAATCTGACGAGAACAAGTGTGAAGGTGAGCCGGGTAAGACAGAATCTTTGAGGCGGGAACGCCGCAAAGTAAAACTTTAATTCCTCAGCGATTTAATTTTCAAAGCTTGTGTGTGTGTGTGTGTGTGTGTACCTGTGAGAGTGTACAACATTTGTTTGATCATTTCTAAACACTTCACTCCTGAAATAAAAGTCAAAGGAGCCACAGTGTTTAAATATCAGTGGCCCGACCACAAACGGCAGCTGTAACAAGTCTGTTGAGCGTCTTTTGACTAAATGTTTGTCTGCAGTTCGGTGTCCCGCCGATCAGTTCACCTGCTTCAACGGCCAGTGTATTGGGAAGCACAAGAAGTGCGACCACAACATGGACTGCATGGACAACTCAGACGAGACGGGCTGCTGTGAGTCTGCAAACACAAACATCCAAAACATCCGAGCAGTTTGATCCGGTTTATCTTTTTTAATCTGATCACTTATGTTCTGACCTGCGGGAACATCTTAGCTGTGGTGCTTCTGTCAGACTTCAAATCACTGAAACAGAAAAACGTCTAACAGTTATGAATAAATACGTACGTGTACTACACCAAGAGTTGGGGTACACACATACCCACACAGGTTTACTGTACACCAAGAGTTAGTGGGTGTGTGTGTGTGTGACACCAAAGCTGAATCAGTTCTTTGTCTCCATCTTATATTAGTAAAATAATAACTAGAACTTATATTTCCATATAAAATAAAAATAAAAAATCTTCTGTGATTTCAGATCCAACCGAGGAGCCACCGCCGCCTCCTCACAACACCATCGGCTCCATCGTGGCCGTGGTCATGGCATTGTTTGTGGTGGGCGCCATCTACTTTGTGTGTCAGAGGGTCCTCTGTCCTCAGATGAAGGACGACGGCGAAACGGTCACCAACGACTTCGTGGTTCACGGGCCGTCGTCTGTGCCGCTGGGATACGTGCCGCATCCGAGCTCACTGTCCAGCTCGCTGCCAGGTGATGATGTCATCCTGGGTCACACATGGCAAATTTTCCCCGCTGCTCTTCTCAAACTGACCGAAAATCTGAAATTCATGTTTTATTTAATAAATAGCTGCTGGTTTTTGTGTATAAACCCATCGACAGGTATGTCCAGGGGGAAGTCTGTGATTGGCTCCCTCAGTATCATGGGTGGGAGCAGCGGCCCGCCCTATGATCGCGCTCACGTCACCGGGGCTTCATCCAGCAGCTCATCCAGCACAAAGGGAACGTACTTCCCACCGGTGAGAGACAAACACACGCTTACTCTCCCGACTTCCTTCTATAAGACTCTTCCTGCTGTCCTTAGCTGGATCCATTGATTGATTGGAAACGTGACTGTGCTGTAAATTAGCCTAAACTAGCAAACGCTGCCCCCCACTATTTGTCTGAGGAACAACTCTTTGTTTTAGGTTTTGTTAAAGAATGAAACAGTGAAGTTATTAACAGTTATTTGTTTATTTTTTTTGTTTTCGGTTTGAGCTGAATGTAGATTTGGATTCATGCTGATTTTAAAAAGCAGCTAACATTACAGTGTCTGAGTTATTTGAGCTTTCTCTTTTTAACACTGCACGTTAAGCCTCTCTCCTTGTGGACTCTCTGGTCCTGGGTCAAATTGGTAAATTTCTCTTATCTTTTTGGTTCTCAGATCCTGAACCCTCCTCCGTCTCCTGCCACGGTCCGCTCCCAATACACAGTGGAGTTCGGCTACTCCTCCAACAGCCCCTCCACGCACAGATCCTACAGGTCTGTATGCTTCTGTCTGTCAGGAACTTCCAAACAGCGTCTGCTGCAGTGAATTCCAGAAATCCCTGAAGTGCTCTGGTTGTGTATTCAGAGGATTCCAGAGTAATGGAGCTGGTTTGGAAATGTAATCAGAATTCCTGCCACACATGCGAATGTTTACCCCTCGGAGATGCCTTCAGGGACCCTCGGCCTTTTTTTTTTTTTTTTTTTTTTTTTTTTTGTCAATTTTTTCACGTGAGACCGAGTGTGTGTTAATGTAGGAGGACATTTAGATTCTTGTGGAAAGAAGCTGCGTCTGCTACTTTTTCTCAGCCTGCTGTAAATATTTGTTTTGTTTTTGGGCCACAAACCAAATTGATAATGACAGTAAATTTTAGTAGCAGCTTTAAATGTTTGTCAGGTCAGAGCGACAAAGAAACTAAATTGTGAAACCATTTTTCCATTTTCCTCTTAAATCCAACTGAACAAGCAGATTCTTACGGACTGCAGCAGCTAACAGAAACTTATACCTTATAGTCAGTCCCAACCTGACTTTCCTCTCAGTGTTGCAAAACTAAATTATGATTGAATGTTGGCTTTTCATTAGAAGTTTAATCAGTTACAAACATCCTAGAAGTGACTTTGTCTGTTTGCTTTGTTGCCACAATAATTCAGAGGTGAACAGAGTCAGACATCTTCAAGTTAAGAATTCATATAAAGTAAAGAGGCATTAATGACTTCATGGAGCTCTTTCTCCCCGGTAGAATGATTGCACAGCATAAACCTTTGAGGACATGTTTGAATTTTAAATCTATTTTTGTTTTTCTCTAATTCACACAGGCTCAACTATATGTGTACACCCCTCCCAAATATTTGGTTCAGGTGCAAATTTTAACATTTAATCAGGTGCATTTGGTGGCCATTAACAAGCATTTGGCATAATTCTGGCTGATATTCAGCAACAATTCTTGGTAGATTAGTTGGTTTCCAGGCCCGTCTTTTAAGCACAGTACTCAAAAGATGGAGGTGTTGGCCTCCTTCATGATTTCCAGAACTGCCGCTATGCTTGACCGTTGGTCCAATGTTCTTCACTCCTTCAAACACACCTTGTCATTGTGGCCCAACAGCTCAGTCTGCGTCTCGTCTCTGAAGTTCCGTCCTTCTTGAATGCCTCACGGGGGCATTTGACTCTTTCTCCACAAGTTGGAGCTGTTGCTCTGCCTTTCAAGCATGTAAAACACATGTGACCTTTGACCTCTCTACACAAAGTGAAAGAAGCAGAAAAAAGAAAATGTTTTTTGTTCTCACTCTGCCGTTTCTCTTTTTCAGCTACCGGCCCTACACCTACCGCCACTTTGCCCCTCCCACCACCCCCTGCAGTACCGACGTGTGCGACAGCGACTACACTCCGGGACGCCGGGCGCCGCTCAAGTCCAGCGCCGCCGCCAAGGGCTACACCAGCGACCTCAACTACGACTCAGAGCCTTTCCCGCCACCGCCGACGCCCCGCAGCCAGTACCTGTCTGCGGAGGAGAACTGTGAGAGCTGCCCGCCGTCGCCTTACACCGAGCGCAGCTACTCCCATCACCTCTATCCGCCGCCACCGTCGCCCTGCACGGACTCCTCGTGAGCCAAATCCCCTGTGATCCCCCACCCCCTCCTCACAGCTCCGCCCCCTCACTGTAAATAGCAATTGTGCATATATGAGGTAAAAAACGGGAAAGAGAGACTGATGTAACAGGAGGAGCGAGATGCAGGACGAAAAAGGGAAAAGTGAACCGGGAGCTACAGAACATTTGTACATTGAAAAGAGAAAAGCATATTTATATATTTTCTATACAGTGTTTACTGATAATGCCATAGAGGTTTGTATTAAGAAATTTGTACATTTTTTATGAAAAGGTTTTATTAAAATCATCACAAATATAAGTTGCCTTAAACCAGGAGAAAAGAGGCTGAAGGACACAAAGCACAGAAATCAATGGGACGTTTAACTTATGATGCCAAATATAAAAAACATCGACAGCTACAGGGACAAGAAGAGCTCTGCCCGGAGGCTCCTCCCATCGCCGCGCTGCTCTGTAGTTACCATGTAAACTGGATGAGGAGCGGCTGGAGAGAATGTGGTACTGGGTCTTTGATTTGAACTTACCTCTCCTTCTTTTACTGAACGGTTCGTCTGTGTGGGTGTGAGTCATGTGCTGGATCGCGAATCCAGGACACTCGGTCTGAGCAATAAGGCACATATTTACAAATAAATCAAACTAGAAGCCACTCTGAGTATCGACGACGCTGCAGGGGTTCAAACAACTGTGGTCCAGTCTCTGAGAGCCCCAGAGACGACACGAGCGTGGATTTTTTTTTTTTTTTTTCTGTTCTGTTTTGTTTGTTGGTTTTTTTGTTTCTGTTTGTCACAAGGAACTTTTTTTTTTTAAGTGTCAAACACTGCAGAGAGTTTTGGCACAAACTCTAATGCACTGCAAAGTACTGCATGAGGCCAAATACAAGCGTCAATGGGAAAACTACAGTCATGACAAGGATTTGACTTGGATGTCCTTGTGAGTTACTGCAGCTTCATATTTGCCCTCCACAAACTACATGGACACATTATATGTTTAACTACCTGCAGCGCAATACCTGCTATATTTTGCACTCTGCAAACTTCGTGTAAGGTCTGCATATTATATTCAGCAAATTTCAGCTCCACGGCTCTCACTGCAAACTGCTTGGTACTGCGTCATTAACCTACATGCAGTGCATTATAAACTACAGGTGTGATCCCCTGTTACATTTTATTTATAACAAACTTCCACTGGCACCTGTCGTGCTCACACTGACCTCCACGCAGTGCTTGACAAAATAAAGAATCTTTTTTTCTTTTCTTTTTCTTCTTATTTTCACGTGTGCGCTCGTGTCTCTCCGGAGCCTCTGTAGACACGACACAAACGCATTGAGGCAGCATGACTCACATCCTCAAACCCCTCCGTTGATGTTCAGACAGGATTTAAACCAAAACGTACGCTTGTGTTTTATGTTCTCATCGAAACGTTCTCATGCCCGACTGCAACTGAAGCGAGCCAAAGCTGCACAGTGGACGCAGGAGGCGCTCTTCAGTTTCCACTTCTGTTTTGGGTTTTTTTTTTTTTTTTTTTTTTTTTTTTCCTCACGTGTGGAAGCAGCGTTCCCCTTCAAGAACACGATGTTGTGCCTGACCAGCTTCATATCCTTTTTTTTTATTTTATTTTTTTTAATGTTGTTGTTACTTTGAGGAAAAACACACAAATGAAATCCAGTGCCCACTAAATGCTATATAGTATTTTTGTACCACATATTGTGTAGATAACGTATTTATAAGCTATATAGTAAATCATTGTAAATCTATCCATTGAATTCTTGCAGTACTTTTCATTCCGTCTTTTTTTATATTGCCTCATTATATTTTTCTACAGAAAATCACTCCAAACTTACGGTGACAATCTCCCATCAGTCCAGTCGAAGAACATATCCAGGTTTTCTTGTCTGTTTAAAGTTGCTCTGATGTTTGAAGGACTGTTGTGCCAAATCTTTTCTTTTTTTTTTTTTTTCCTCTCTCTCTTCTCTGTCAAACAACGTGGAGGCAGATGTTGGGACCAGAGGAGAAACATGAGACGCTCGCGTCTGTTAGTCTATTTGTGTCTTTACGCTCTGAGTGAACTTCAATCTTTTTTCATGAATCGTCAGAGAAGTTTCGTTTCCCTTCCTGCTTTTGTAGGAGATGAATAACACCAGCATAAATTCGAAGACAATCTGATGTTCTACACATTTTTTATTTTTTTAATGTCGGTCTTTAAGACATTTTTCTGGCTTTTTATTCACCTTATTGTCGTCAGAATCCAAATACAGGGTGCAAGTGAAAACGTGACATTTTAACATTTTAATCAGAACCCCAAACCACTGGCAAGCAGAAACTTCAGTTCGTCTTGATACTTTTTTTTGCTTGATAATTGTTTTGTTGTTTTTTTTCCCCCCCCATCCTTTAAATACTTTTTTGTTTTAATGAATAATCTTGGAGTTTGTATTAAAAAAAAAAAAAAGATAAAGCCAGGACTTTGAGATTCAGGAGTCTGAAACTGAGGGCAAATTTTCAGTCACTGACAAAATTCGAATCATGTAGCGATAAAGTGATTTTATTCTGACGCGTCCTGTTGAGACTAGCTGAATTTCATATTTCCACTGAAGTTTTCTCATTTCATCACTGGATTTTCTAGAAACTGTCTTTATGATCTGAAGACAGTAGAAAGTAGAAAGATATTCTGGGGTCAAACGTCTACGGAGCCAGTGAAGTTCAGAGACATGTTACAGTTTAATGACTTCTCAATATATTAATCTGTGAGAACTGTTTTCCTCCTAATAAACACCCCTGCAATATGTTTTATGTTTAAGATATTTGTACAGATGCTTAGCTGCCACAGACAAAAGCAGCTTTTCTGGGTTTAAGGAACTTGATAAATGAATATAATCACATCATCTGCATATTAGCATTGGCGGGGGCGGATTATATTCTCATCAATGCAATAACATTACCCAGTACAGTACTTTAATCTCAGATATTTTTTCTTCCCCCTCTGGGTTTTGAGGCCCCTTTGCCTGTTTGCTGCTCTTTAAAGATAACAACAGTTTCTTTTAAGGAACTGTTACACTCCGGTTTTGTCCTATCCTAGTATTTTTAGCGGCCCACTCCCCTTCAACAATCTCGATATGTGTCCACATCTGTACGAGAGCTTCTTTGTTCTTTAGTTACAATGATCTGCTCTGGGAGAAGTTCTCATTTGTTCTGAGCTTTATCAAACTTTTTTCTGTACAAAGTATTGTAGCTGACTTACACTGTGTGAAGACAGATAAAGAAAAGATGACTGACACGAATCAAGAACTCATAGCATGAACCCTTGATTCGATAATCTGCAACGGCTCGGTCCTCTGTTCTCCTCTGATCGGCATTTGCTTCCATGAAGAGTTTGAGCTTATTAAAGTCTTTGTTGTGTCAAGTCTGTGCTCTGGGAAGTCAAATGTGAAGAAAATACTGTTAAGAATTACTAAATCTAAAAGCTTGACTGAAATTGGAGTCAAAACTTTTTCATATGATGGCAGGTTTAAGGATTTAAAAGGTACAAAAGAAACATTTGAGGGAATAAATGATGAGTTTACTGATTGGATGAGTCATTTGTCCTGATAAATATTACATGGAATTCCACTTGGTAAATAAAATTATTTGGATAAATCTGGGTTTAAAGAGACATAGCAGCTCTAGTTTGTTTGTTGTATTTGGGAGGAATTTACCAAGAAAACGTCCCTTCTGACTACCGTCAGGCTTTGCAGATCCAGGGATGTTTCTGTGCAGATTGCGAGGAATGTGGATGAAAATGGTTCCAGGAAGTAGAAATGTAAAAAGGTGTTTTAAAAAAACCCATTAAAAGCACTTTTGTTAGTTTATTGGCGGGTCGACAGGAAAACTGTCGGGATCTGTTTTGATCTTGTGGTGCTTCATGGAGACGACCAACATTTGGTTCGTCATGTTCGTTTAATTTCCACTAACTGTACGTTTTTGTTTTTTTTGTTTTGTTTTTATACAATGACTGCTTTACCTGTAAACCAGATGGACCTGTACAGCCCATCCAGCTGCCACCATAAGCTGTTGTAACTCATCAAATGCTGTTTTTTTTTTTTTTTTTTTTCTCTCTTTTTGTTAAATATAAAGTGAGTGAACTCTGCATCTGTGTCCTGATTCATGTTTAATAGGCAGAAATGCCAAAAACGTGGTTCTTTAGATTTGACAATACATCAAAATATGAAAAGGTACCAATAAATCACAGACTTGAGGCATTTGTCTTTAGTTGTAGTATTTTTTGCATCCTTGGCCTGATCATTAAGAACAGAAATAAAACCATGTTTACAAAACAAAAACTTTTATTGTGTTTAAAAGAAAATGGGAATACAACTGTCTACTGTAAGAAATGATAATCTGTGCAAGGCTGGACTGGGACAAAAAATCGGCCCGGGTATTTTGACTAGAGACCGGCCCACCAGGATAAAGATTGAAAATGTGACGTCATTCAGGGATAAAACCGCAAAGGTTTCTGGGAACTTGTGGCAAGAGGTACTAGCGCGCGCAGGCTTTCAATTGAACTCAGAGATCTTTTTTTTTTTTTAATCGGATTACGTCGTTGAAGAGAATTTTTTTTAAGCCATGTTTCCGAAGTAAGAGCCGACGGATGGTCTGGATATACCAAATATGTCTCAGAACTCTCCAGCTCACATGTTAGTCTGCTCCAAGCATTCCCACAAAGGTCAGAGTTTTGTAGTAGTTAATACGTCATTTTTCTTAACATAATTGGTGATATAGGTTACAAGCAAGTCTGGCGCTGAACAGAAATTGTCGCGCTATGCTCCTTTATTTATTGTGCATAAATAGTGAATTGTCCTGACACAATATTGCGTTTCGCTTCTGTTATTATGGTACATTGACAAAAACATATACTTTTATTCACAGGATAAAACAGTTTTTTTGTATCACTAATTGTCCAGTGCGATTACAACATACAATATTATTGTCACTGCTACATTTCTGTAATGCTACCAGAAATTATTTCCACTACTAATTAATTACCGTTGAGCTCAAAGGTTATATTAATAAACTGTTAACGAATGTGTATTTATGACGACGATTTGTGAGGCTGGTAAACTTACCTTTGTTCGTACGATGGTCTTTCGTTCTACACGGTGAGTTTCAAGGTCCTGTACCCATCCGTCGGTAAACTGTACCTGGGCTTGTTGCAGTGACCTGAAGTTACTAAACTTCATGAGTGTATGCACTCACTCCAAGAACCGTATAATTATAAATCTGAGCGTGGTGAAAGTTGGGCAGCACGCTAACGTCTTTTGTCCACTCTGTGTGCTCGTAAGGGTCTGACCCTTTCACTCCTTTGATTTTTTCCTCGTATCTTTTCTTTGTCTTTTCGTCGAGTCTGTCTTTGTACGGACCGGCATTGTTCTCCTTTTGTTTTGTACATTCCTTTTTTGTGCGGCAAAGAAAAAACAAGAAGGTATTGGAACCGGAGAATGAACGTTTTGCGGTGCTGCAAATGCTTGCACTTGATGCGGTACTTGGATTGTTTTGCCACGAGTTCCCGGCGTGCAATGCGCGAAAATCACGTGATTGCTAAACAAGGGGGAGGGTGCATCCGGCCTCCTCGGCTGTAATTGGTCCAGCCCAGAGTCGATCATGACCAATTGGCCAATCCAACACCTTTCATTATATATACCCTTCCTAAAATAAAAAAAAAAAATAAAAAATAAAAAAATCCATCGGCCCATAAAAACAAAAAAATCGCCAGCGGCCCACTGGGCAAATGCCCAGTATGCCCGATGGCCAGTCCAGCTATGAATCTGTGTATGCCAATTAGGCTGTAGGCAGAGGTGGGTAGTAACGAGTTACATTTACTCCGTTACATTTACTTGAGTAAGTTTTTGAAAAAAAATGTACTTTTAAAGTACCTTTTTTGCACGATACTTTCTACTTTTATACTTGAGTACATTTGTGAAGAAGAAACGGTACTTTTACTCCGCTACATTTGCAAAATTTGATTCGTTACTTTTTAAAAAAGAATTAGTTTAACACATTAGATAACAGTGGAGATAACAACTCCGCCAGTGGAGTTTCCGGTAACTTTTTTACCAATCAGTCACATGACCAGTTTGAAACTGTGACGGGCAGAGCGGCCCAAGCGTTTCAAAGTAGCGGACACACGGAAAGACGAAACATTAAAAACATGGCAGAGCCAGTCGTTTACGCTAGAGCTGAAGAGGATGATCACCCTTGGCCTTACATACAAAGGATGTTTCGCTTAAAAGCAGTACAAAAGAACAGCTATGTCTTCAGCGTCAGTGTCTTCAGTGAGAGGCTCTCACTGAGAGCCAAAACAACAACTTTTCAGCGTGAAAAAACTCAGCTCGTGTAACCTGAGGAAACGGTAAGTTTTCTCTAAATATCTTTTAGCTGTGGTTAGCTGGATGTCAGTCTTATGTTACAGCAGCTGTGTCGAGCTCGAGCTGCGAGTCATATTTTCGGCGCTACGTTGTAGTGAGATAAGTTTGTAGGTGTTTTGTGCAGCTTCAGCTGTCCTTTTAACTGCTTGCTGGTTAGCTAGCGTGAGCTATAAGCTAACAGCTAGCCTGGTTAATGACGCTAGAGTTCCACGCACATGCAAACAGCTCGTCTTTACTGCTTTAACTGTTAAAACAGAAGGCAATACTCCGGCTGACAGGGTTTATTATGTGAAACAGCAGCTTGTTTATGTGACCCGTGGTAGGTACCTAAAAATAGGACAGAGCCGTAGGCGCACAGTCAATTTAAAGGAGTTTAATTTTTAATACAAAACAAAAGAAACAATGTAACAGCGGCACCTAAAAACAATTAGAAACGTTACCTTTTGGAGATGATAAAACTATGCGATTGCCCGTGAGGCAGGACAAGCGCTGCGGGGGACCGTTCAAAAACAAATCAACATAACACACAGGTTAAACATAGACGGCAACTCCAAACCCAAATGGGTAAAACACTATAGAAAAGAAGTCAAATCTTTGGTGCCGCCCTCACTCAGGCCCACCGCTGTGCATGCAAAAAGCGGTGAGACAAAAAGGATTTGTTTTCCCCTGCAGCGCCTTCACCGCCTGCAGCAATATATAGATATATGTAAGAAAAAAAAAGGTTAAAATACTAAAAAAAAAATCAATATCTATGGTGCCTACTGATACAGAAAAAAATTAAAACAAACAACAAAAACCCTCGACAGCCGCAACAGTCAGTCTGCCGATTTACACTGGTTTAAAACAAATTAAAACACACTGAGGTGTCGGGTCCTTTGCCCGCAACCAGAAATCCACCTGGCAAAGCAGCAGCTCGGTATTCTGTCCACAAGTTCGTGTCACACCCTAATAAATGTGGGTCAGTGG
This sequence comes from Simochromis diagramma, assembly GCF_900408965.1. NCBI lineage: Eukaryota > Metazoa > Chordata > Actinopteri > Cichliformes > Cichlidae > Simochromis > Simochromis diagramma. The sequence continues at coordinate 476,701 of NW_024387156.1, read as the reverse complement.
CGATGAAGTCCACTATACCGTTCCCACGGGAGCAATGTTTCCCACCGTTCTACCAGAAGGTTAGGGGAAGACCCGTATCAGACTTTCGTAGTTAATAAAACACCAACTTGCCCAACTCGGACCAAGCACTCGCAGTTCAGGTTTGCAGAGAGATACCCAATTGCCCACACCTGCGCTTATAAAAGGAGCAAAGACCAGCTCCGCCCACCAGGGGCGGTCCCGAGTCTCCAGGTCTCACCTGTCACATTCTCCCCCCTGGTTTTTGCATTGCCGACCCGACAATGAAACTTTAAAGCCACGGTCTATAAAAAGCTGTAACTGAATGTACACTAGGTGGCCTGGCTTCAGCTGATTGGGGCAGATGGTGTGGATTGGAATGGTGGCCAGCTGTTGAGCGTGTCGTTCTTCTAACTGTGCCACTTTCAGCTAATGGAGTGGGGACACTACACTGTGGAGTCAGGGTACCAGGCTCAGTCCCCCTGGACTGCGGCCTCATTACTATAGCCAGGTCCTCTGGGGGTTGTTGGGGACCAATTGCAGAATCAGTTCGTACATTTTGGGGGTCACCTCTTGGGGACTCCCTTCGTTGCCACACATAAAAGTCTCCCTCATCCTCAGACGGGGGTAACCGGTCAGGTGAACTTCTAGGATTAGCAGTTTGCTGGAACTCTGCCCTTATTTTCTCACAGATATCAGCAGGGATCGGCCTGATAAATTGTCTATTAACCTGTCTTTTCTGTTCTGGATCATTGAGTGGGGCCACTGTATACACAGGACCAGCATCAGCAGGGGCACGGACAATACAATACGGTGTAACACCCCAAAAATCTTGGATTTTATTCCGTCCCCGAATGCTATGATCTCTCAAATACACTAACTGATGCAATGGCAAGGGGTCAGAAACTGGGGCAGGTTGACGATCTGCACGCAGCGTCGCTGCTGCTTTGGTGCGGTTACTCACACCTTTATAAGCTACATCTAGACGTTTCTGATGCTCTTGGACCCAAGTGTGTACCGGGCCGTGGGTGGGTTCCTCCACTCTGCCTAACAGGAAGTCAACTGGGAGCTGGGGCTCTTGGCCAAACATAAGAAAATAGGGTGACTCACCCGTAGTTTGATGGATTGTGGTATTGTAAGAAAAGGTGAGCTGCTGTAAATACATGGGCCAATGACGCTTTTGCTCAGGGGGCAGGGTTCTCAACAGATCATGCAGAGTCCGATTAAAACGCTCACACTGGCCGTTTCCTTGTGGGTGGTAAGGAGTGGTGCGAGTCTTTTCCACACCATATAACTGGCATAGCTGCTGAACTAATGCTCCTTCAAAACTCCTCCCCTGATCGGAGTGGATCCTAGAGGGAACACCAAAGCGATAAAACCACTCATAAACCAAAACACTGGCCACAGTAGTTGCCTTTTGATCCTTAGTAGAAATGGCCTGAGTGAACTTTGAAAACACATCGGTAAGAATCAATACATTTTCACGGCCATCAACGGAGGGTTCAAGGCATGTGAAATCAATTGCCAGAATCTGATTGGGCCTCGCAGCCATGAGGTGACCCATGGTTGTTTTCGGTTTGGGATAAACTGCTTTAGCCTGCGCACAACGTTCACATTGCTGACAGTAATCCTGAACCTCCTTAAACATACCTGGCCAATAACACCTCTTGCGTATTAAGTCTGCTGTCCTGTCAGTTCCCTGGTGACCATGGTCATTATGCAAGCCATGTAAAACCTCCTTCTTGAGACTCTGAGGGACCACTAATTGGCACACTGGTTCCCCCCCATCTGGCTGAAAAATCTGCCGATAAAGGACGCCCTCCTTTTCTACTAGTTTCCTCCACTGGCGCAACATTTCCAGCACTGCTGCTGGCAAATCTCTCCTCTCCTGACGAGTAGGGCCAGTTCCTCTGCGCCAAAACTTCAAACAGCCACTAATCGTGGGGTCCTCCCTCTGCAAAGTAGCAAGGTCTGCAAGTGAATGAGAGGGTAAAACCGAAATCATAGATTGGATTACTTGCTCTGGTGGTAAAACTGTTTGGACTAAAGAGTCTGGAAGGGAAGTACCAGGAAGCAGTGTTTCTAAAGACACAGTCTGATCAGATGGCTGACACTGTCGGGACAAAGCATCTGCATTGCCATTTGTACGACCTGGACGATACTTAATTGAAAAATCAAAAGAAGAGAGCTGAGCAGCCCAGCGCTGTTCCAAAGCTCCAAGCTTTGCTGTAGTCAGATGGCTCAAGGGGTTGTTGTCTGTATAGACAACACACTTGTTACCCAGCAAATATTCTCTAAATTTTTCAGTCATAGCCCATTTCAAGGCTAGGAACTCAAGTTTCATGGAGCTGTAATTGGACATGTTACGTTCTGTGGGCTTTAGCCCTCGACTAGCATAAGCTATAGGACGCACCTTGCCATCAGCTTGCTGTTGCGAAAGCACTGCCCCCAGACCCCAGTGGCTGGCATCAACCTCCAAGATAAAAGGTTGTGAAAAATTAGCATAAGCCAATACAGGGGAATGCACCAACCGAGCTTTCAACTCTTGAAAGCTATTTTCACACTGCTCGGTCCAAACTTCCTGCAATGCACGCTTGGAGGGGCGTTTGTGCTTAGTCCCAGCCAGTTCGGCCACCAGCTGGTGGAGCGGAGCAGCTAGGGATGCAAAACCTGGTACAAAGCGGCGATAGTAACTAGCAAACCCTAAGAATGATCTCAATTCAGCAACAGAGCTAGGAGTTTGCCAATTAGACACCGCAGATATTTTGTCTGGGTCCGTGGCTACCCCGTCCTTGGAGATCACATGCCCAAGGTACTTTACCTCTGTCTGCAGAAAACAGCATTTTTCCAACTTGGCCTTCAAGTTTTGTACCCGCAAGGTCTCCAGTACTGCTCCTAGGCGCTGGATATGCTCGTCTACTGTGGTAGAGAAGACAATCACATCATCCAAGTACAACAACAAAGACTGGTGATTCTGGGAACCGAACATTCGCTCCATCAATCTCTGAAAGGTGCTTGGTGCATTACAGAGGCCAAACGGCATGCGGTTGAACTCAAATAACCCAAAAGGAGTACAGAAAGCAGTTTTCTTTTTGTCTGGCTCAGCAACAGGGACCTGATTGTAGCCACTAGCCAAGTCCAAGGTAGAGAACCAACATGCACCTGACAACACATCCAAGGACTCCTCAATTCGGGGCAAGGGAAAAGCATCCTTCCTAGTCCTTGAATTCAGCAGACGGTAATCCACACAAAGCCTAATACTGGAGTCCTTCTTTCGTACTACCACGATTGGGGATGCAAAAGGGCTACAACTTTCTCTGATCACCTGACTCTCCAACAGATGTTGAATATGGGCCTTAACGCTCTCATACTCTGAAGGTGGAATCCGTCGATACCGCTGACGGACCGGAGTCTCATCTAAAAGTGGGATCTCGTGAGTCATTAAATTGGTACACCCTAAATCACCATCATGAGAAGAAAAAACAGATTGGTAATCACGCAAAAGGGCCCTTACCCTGTCCTGATCCTGTACAGTGAGGGCTGAGAGATCAATTGCATTAATTGCAGTGTTCAGAGGGTTGGATTCCACACTCTGGGTTGCCATGGTAACACATTTTTCCTCTCCTAAATCTTCCAAGAGCCTGGTCGAGCCATCCGATTGGCTGACAATTTCAACTTGGCACAAGGTGCCAAGCTGACTGCGAGGTGGCAAAATGGCCTCAGTTAATCCCACATTGGTAACTGGGATAAATGCAGTGCCACTGACCACCTGGACCAAAGCTGGAGAAGAAAGGAGACCATGAGGCAAACCGGCATCTAATGGTTCGAAAAGCGCTGTTCCAGTGTGTGCTGAAGGGGCTTTCCGACATGTAGTTGGTACAAACTTCATTGTGCCTGCGGGGATGCAAATTTTTCTTCTACCCTTAACTCTCACTGGGCCACTAACTTGTGCTTCAGGCTGTAGCTGCGCTGTATGGCAACGCTGCAAAGCCTGCTGCCAAGGATCCTCCTGCACTAAAGGAAGGTCAAAAAGAGCAGAGCCATGTTCCAAAAACAGCTCCCTATAACACTCACGGATCACGTTCATGCCAAGTACTCCACATATTTCTGAGTTGGGGCTGGGCTCCAAAGGATCTCTAACAACTAACACACCACGTTTCGGTATTTGCCTCCCTAACACTTGGCAATCAAGCTCCAGGTAGCCAACATAGGGAATATCTAGCCCATTAGCTGCCCGTAACCGCAGCCAATGGCATGCTTTCAGTTTCTCTGGACCCCAGTTCTTAAAATGTTTGGCAAAAAAACTCTCCGTGATGGTAGTGACCATGGATCCAGTGTCTAATAAACAAGAGACATCTACCCCTCCCATATTAATGGTAACCTTTGGACAGGAGCCTACCAACTTGGGTGGGGGACCAGACATTTGAGCATTACAACTGTTGGAGCCAGTTATGTCCCCATCTGATATGTGGCTCAGCATAACAGAGGGTGCTAGTTTTCCGCCTGCATGGAAAACGTACCCTGCCCAGATGAGCTCCTGCTAGGGGCCGTAGATTCAAAGGCTACTACCCTCTCATTATCACAGTCTTTAGCAAAATGGCCAGGTTTCTGACACCGTCTGCAAATAACCTGCCTTCCTCTCTGCGTGACCCTAGACTTACTTGATGTATGGGCAACTCTCAACTCATGTGTAAGCTGATCAATCTGGGCCTGCTGCCGTTTTAACATTTCCTTAACCTCTGCTAATTCTGACCCAATAGTATCCCTTGGCCCCTTTGTTTGTCCTGTATGCTGAATGCTGTAGACTGCTGGGACAGAATAAGTCCTGAACCGGCCAGGTTCTACTCCTACTCTGCCTTCCCGCTCCCACCTGAGGCCTTCATCTCTTAAAGTATGGAGGTCATAATCTGGATGTTCGCGAACAATCCTTTTAAGCTCGCGGCTCAAATTTCCATCCCGGACACCCTCTACAAACTGATCAGAAAGCAATCTAGCAGCCTCAGGAATTCGCCTCTCTGGACAACTTTGGATCATTTTGTCCATGAGAGAAAACAATGCATGGGAGAATTCCCTCAGTGACTCTCCTTCTTGCTGCCTTCTTGCATAAAAAGCTTCCTTAACAGCAATAAAGGACATGGGGCAACCATACTGGCTAAGGAGAATATCAAAAATGCAGTCTGGATCTTCTCTTACTTGCTGGGACCTATATTTTATTTCCTCACGAGCATCACCAGTCAAATGATCATAGACATAATGGGCTCTATCAACAGGGGCAAATCTACGAGTGCGCATTACAGATTTTATTTCCTCCACCCAACTTTGGACACTAATTTCCCCAGTTCCACTAAACAGGGGGCACGACCTCTCTCTAGGGATATAAACCAGCCTCTCTCGAGGAGAGCCCTCCATAGGGGTAGAGTCATGAGGTCTACAGGGGCTAGAAATGCCTGATTGGGACTCCATAATAAAAAAAAATAAAAACCCTCAACAGTAAGTGCCTACTGTGTTTAAATGCAGATTATACTTTGTTACCACCAGGATTTACCAGCTGCTGCTTTGCCTAAAAAAATAAATAAATACAAATATAAAACAGTTTAAAACACACACCCAAAAAAAAAAAATAATTTTACACAAACCAACTGACTAATCGCTGTGCACACCTAGAGGCTCGTCCTGTCCGACAACGCCAGTTTGTGACCCGTGGTAGGTACCTAAAAATAGGACAGAGCCGTAGGCGCACAGTCAATTTAAAGGAGTTTAATTTTTAATGCAAAACAAAAGAAACAATGTAACAGCGGCACCTAAAAACAATTAGAAACGTTACCTTTTGGAGATGATAAAACTATACGATTGCCCGTGAGGCAGGACAAGCGCTGCGGGGGACCGTTCAAAAACAAATCAACATAACACACAGGTTAAACATAGACGGCAACTCCAAACCCAAATGGGTAAAACACTATAGAAAAGAAGTCAAATCTTTGGTGCCGCCCTCACTCAGGCCCACCGCTGTGCATGCAAAAAGCGGTGAGACAAAAAGGATTTGTTTTCCCCTGCAGCGCCTTCACCGCCTGCAGCAATATATATATGTAAGAAAAAAAAAGGTTAAAATACTAAAAAAAAAATCAATATCTATGGTGCCTACTGATACAGAAAAAAATTAAAACAAACAACAAAAACCCTCGACAGCCGCAACAGTCAGTCTGCCGATTTACACTGGTTTAAAACAAATTAAAACACACTGAGGTGTCGGGTCCTTTGCCCGCAACCAGAAATCCACCTGGCAAAGCAGCAGCTCGGTATTCTGTCCACAAGTTCATGTCACACCCTAATAAATGTGGGTCAGTGGCGATGAAGTCCACTATACCGTTCCCACGGGAGCAATGTTTCCCACCGTTCTACCAGAAGGTTAGGGGAAGACCCGTATCAGACTTTCGTAGTTAATAAAACACCAACTTGCCCAACTCGGACCAAGCACTCGCAGTTCAGGTTTGCAGAGAGATACCCAATTGCCCACACCTGCGCTTATAAAAGGAGCAAAGACCAGCTCCGCCCACCAGGGGCGGTCCCGAGTCTCCAGGTCTCACCTGTCACATTCAGTTTAAACAGTCTGCATGAAGCTGGGCAAACACTGTGCGATTTTTTTCAGTCGCGTTATTCAGCACCTGCTCTAGTGTTGTACGCCACATCCCCATTGAGTTCCTGATGAAGGCTCTTAGGATCCCATTGATCTTGTACAATTCTAGGCATTCCAGTATCCAGCTGTGGGGCATTGAGTCATAGGCCTTCTTGTAATCAATCCAGGCAGTGCACAGGTTGGTCAGTCTGGTCTTGCAGTCTCGGCTGACTGTTCTGTCTACCAGTAGCTGGTGTTTTGCGCCTCTGGTATTCTTGCCAAGTCCTTTCTGTGTCCCGCTCATGTATTGACCCATGTGCCTGTTCATCTTAGCCGATATGATGCCTGACAGGAGCTTCCATGTAGTACTGAGGCAGGTTATTGGTCGGTAGTTGGAGGGGACCGGTCCCTTCTTGGGGTCCTTGGGGATCAGGACCGTCCGACCTTCGGTTAGCCATTCCGGGTGTCTCTCGTTAACTAGCAGCTGGTTCATTTGTGCTGCCAGACGCTTGTGGAGTGCAGTCAGCTTCTTTAGCCAGTAGGCGTGAACCATGTCGGGCCCTGGTGCTATCCAACTCTTCATACTGGAGACCCTTTCTTGGATATCTGCCACTGTGATGGTTACTGGACCCTGTTCAGGGAGGTCGCTGTGGTCTGCCCTCACATCCACTAGCCACTGAGCATTGCCGTTATGGGTTGCATCCTTCTCCCATGTGCTCTTCCAGTATTGCTCCGTCTCCAGCCTTGGTGGTGCTGTTCTCTTATTATTGTTCCCTTGCCACTGAGAGTACACCTTTGCTGGTTCTGTGGAGAACAGCTGGTTTATTCTCCTGCCTTCTATCTCTCTGGTGTACCTCCTCAAGCGGCTGGCCAAGGCTGTGAGTCTTTGCTTGGCAGTTTCCAAGGCCTCAGGTATGGACAGCTTGTTGTTTTTCTTATGCACCTTCTTTGTCGCACCTTTCTGCAACTCCGATAGTTGGCCAACCTCCCTCCGTGCTACTTTGATCTTGCCCTCTAGCCTCCTTCTCCATGGAGGGTACTGCCCCTTGTGGCTGTTCAACTTGTAGCCAAGCATCTCACTGATCACTGCTGCCGTATTGTAGATCAGCTTGTTAGTGTCGGTCAGTTCCTCTCGCACTCAACGATCCTTCTCCTATCGCACTTGGGGCTATGTACCCAATCTCGGGTGGGGGTGACAAAGCCATACCTGTGTCCTCTTGGGGTGAGATGTAGACCACCGTGGCGATGACCGAGGTGAACTCACGGGGCAGATAGAAAGGGCGGCACTTAATGCTCAGGAACTCCAGATGTGGCGAGCAGCCGCTGGAAAGAGTAGAAATGCTCCTGGCATCACACCACTTTCAGTTTACCATGAAACACACTCCTCCACCTTTGGTTTTGTTCGACTCTGCCGTTCTGTCCGCGCGGAGCACAAAGAATGAATCCGACGGAGTTATGGCCTGGTCCGGCATGGTGGGGGTCAGCCATGTCTCCGTGAAGCACAGAATGTTGCAGTCCCTCATGTCACGTTGGAAGGTGACCCTTGCTCTTAGGTCATCGAGCTTGTTTTCCATGGATTGTACATTGGCCAGTAGGATACTGGGCAGTGGTGCGCGATGCGCCTGCTGTCTCAGTCTGTTCCTAATACCAGCACGTTTCCCCCGGCGCTTCTTTGTTCTGCGGCCCGTCCTCTGTTGTTCTCCGCGCCACGTAGAATCTCTGGCGGCCAGGAAGGGTCGGGTTCAAAAGTGTCCAAGATTAGATGTGCAACCTTGGCACCGATGTTTACAAGTGATCCGCTGTCGTATACTATAAGACTAGAGGATTTTGGGATGTAAACCAGAGCAAAAAAAAAAGTAAAAAGCAAGAAAAGTGGATAGTCGGAGCGGAGCGGTCAGGAAGGCATCTGGACGTGGCCGCGCCATTCAGTGTCCACAGGAGGATCTGTTGGCGAGCACTGCTTAGCCTTGCATGCATTCTTATTTTAAACTTAATCTGGAATTCATTGTAAACTGTTTGTGCGGGATATGAATGACAAGATTTTGTTTTTCTACAAGAGTTAGTAAAAACCATCTCCAGTGTGATCAAATCTTCTTGCCAAACATCTGCAGCTTGGCAGTGTATACAGCACTATAATGCCCAGACCTAATTTTTTTGAAAACCATACATCTTTCCACAGGTCTCAACTTCATCAGACGTCACCTAGACACAGAGCTGGATGAGGCCAGCGCAAACAGCAGCCTAACCAACTAAGATGATGGATCCATGGGGTCAGGAAAGCTAGAAGCAGGGGAGCTGGAGAGGTACCTTTCATGTCCATTCACTGGAGGTGTGGCTCTATTGCATGGCGTTCCTCACATCAAGAAGCTGTCGATCAAAATCAATACAGCTCTTCCTGCATCAGGAGCCTCTGAAAGACTTCTTAGTCATGCAGGACTCCTGCCTAACCCTAACTCCTCCCTAACCCCCCTCCTGTTCACTGCCAAACGGTCACAGCTTCACAGCAAGAACCTTGAGAGCCAACTGCTGCTGAAGCTGAACCACCATTTCACTGACTGAAGAAACAATTTATGGTAAAGTGAGCCATACACATATGTACATCCACATACTGGAAATTTGTATTTCTTTTATAATTAGTTTTACTCTGATTTCAGTGTTTATTTGTTAGTGTAGTTTTTACATTTTTACATATTACATTGTGTTAATCCACTGTCCATACTTCGAGGGTATTTTAGTATACAAAGAACATTTTATAGTTTTGTTAGAATGTCTATTCCTGTGGAATTTTAGTACAGATGTGTTGTCTAGTGATGTGTCCTGTGTGTCGAAGCGTCGAATCGTGTGTCGGGTAATCTCGGGGGCGTTTTTGTGAAGCGCGTATCGAGGCTTGCTTTGATTACGTATGCAGTGACGTTCGAGGCCTCGCGGGCAGTCCGTACCACGTGACTGATTCAGGGACTGGTTCACCGGTTCGCGCCAGATTCGAAATAAAACGGGCAGAAAAACAGCTGATTCCCCATCACACTGTGTTGTGGAATTGGATTACGTACGTGCTACATAGTTACTTGAGCATTTCTTCTTCGATGGAACCAGCAAGGAAGAGATGTTTTTTTTTTTTTAATTTTGTCTCTCCTAATAAAGTATGCACACAGTAATAAATATCACAAATGATAAACACCATAATATAAATAAACAACACTACACATCCTATAATCTGATTTCTGTCTTTTAGTTTATTAAAAAGTGAAGCACCAAACACTAGTTTGTGTCATTATCCAGATGTACATAAGCATGATTACACAGGTAGGCTACTAGGAGCGGGTTTTGATTATCGATTAAAATCGATTCTAGCTTGGATAACGTGATATCGATTCATTAAAATTCTGAATCGATTTTTAATATAAATATTACTACATTTCAACCACCACCAAACAGCTAAAACAGTAAATGAGAGGAGGTACACCGATTCTGCACAAAGACGTAAACACAAGGCGCGGACCGCTGACGGATCAGAATCAGTGAGATGTCGCCTTTCTCACCAGACAGCACGGACACGGTCGGGGCTGAAAGCAGACAGTTCACTGATTCTGATCAGTCGGCTGGTCCGTGCTTCGTGTTTACGCCTTTTTTGCGCTGATTCTGAAGCTGCAGGTTTTATTTCTCTTCAAACATTCATGCACAGCTCTCTCTCTCTCACACAGTATACTTCAAGAACAGTTTCCCCGTCTAAAAATCTGTTTTCTGCATTATTCGCTTGTTTGTTACGCATAAGACCTCCGTTGTTTGTCAGCCGCTGTTCTTTCCCATTTAATTTCTGCCGTTCAATAGGCTACTAAAATAATTTAAACTTTTTAACATTATGCAAAATTGCAAAACGCCAAGGTGTGTCTCTAATAAAACCTCTATTTGCTCTGCTTCAATTCAGCAGCATCAGGTAATGTTCATTTGTTGATTAATGGTTTTCTTTTGGTTTTGATCTACTGCTGAATATTTTTATAAAATCGTTTTTCTGTTTTAGCCTCAGCTATGTTGACACAAAGGCATCTGCTGTGATGCTTACACATTAGATAAAGTCTCGAAAGTGTCAGCTTTCTTGTTATAGTTATACAAATATGCAAATGTACAGATCTATGATCTGAATTATACTATTGACTGACTGTCTGAGGCTAACAGTTACACAATTGTATCCCGTTCTTATTTATTTTATCATTTTACCTTGTATATATCCTATTGTGTCATATCTCCAGTGTTTCCTCGGAGGGGGCTCTCTGCACCGGGGCTGTGATCGACCGTGGCTGCTGGGGCTCTGGGGGTCCTCTCAGCCTGGCTGGGGGGCTTCTTTGCCTCCCTCCTGCTGTGTGCCCAGCCTGGAGGCTGCGGTCTGTGACCGGCTCCCGGTGCAGACGGCTCCCTGTTATAGTGTTTCCTCACTTGGCTCATGCGAACCCAGCCCAATTTTTACTCTTTAAGTGTGCGCGCGTGTGTGTGTGTGTGGGGGGGGGAATATGTGTGTATTCACATCATTTAGGTTAATGACAGTGTGGGGAGTGAGTTGGAGGGTGGGGTGGGCTGCTTTTAACTATGTAAAGCACTTTGTGCTACATTTTTTGTATGAAAAGTGCTTTATAAATAAAGACTGATTGAATCATACCAAAACGCTGTCCTGATACTTTCCACTTTCTCTTTTGTATCACACATACTGAGACAATATTCGGGATAAATAACCAAGAAAACAATTTATTCAGTTTAGAGGTTTACACATCATTATAATCACAGAGCCCGCTTCACTTGAATTGTCCACTTGATGGCGCAGTAGAGCAAATGAATCATCACAGTGCTTCGAACCATGAGTTGACCAATTGGGTGGAAAGCTTCAGTTCATCATGAGGCTTCATCTCACCATCACTAGTGGTGTGTGTGTGTGTGTGTGTGTGTGTGTGTGTGTGTGTGTGTGTGTGTGTGTGTGTGTGTGTGTGTGTCCTGCTGTCCGCCTTGGGAATAAACTTTTCCTGATTATACCTGTTGCATCTCTGTGTCATTTGTTTCTGATTTACTTAATCCCTCCTTGTATTTAAAAGAACCACCCCTAATATGACATTCTGGCGCATCAGCTGTAGTCTGTTATGTTGAAGTTGCCTCGTTCTAATGTTTTCTCTGAGGCTGCTGTAAATGCGAATATATTTACTGTGGGTTTTTCTTGAAAAAGCTTTACGTTGTGAAAAACTGAAATCTTGAAATTAGAATTGTTGTGCCTTATTTTGTGGATCTTTTTACATATATTCCTTTTGAAAATACTAAAATTTGTATATTTATTTATTTGTTTGTCTGATAGCATTTATTTATAAAATAAATCTGACATTTCAAACAGTTACTCGCTACTTACTCAGTACTTGAGTAGCCTTTTCACCAAATACTTTTTTACTCTTACTCGAGTAACTTTTTTGACGACTACTTTTCACTTTTACTTGAGTAATAATATTTTAAAGTAATGATACTCTTACTTGAGTACAATTTTTGGATATTTGACCCACCTCTGGCTGTAGGCTGTGTGACATCAACTTTTGATGTTTGAAACATCAACTGCAGCTCTTCATCATGCCACAGGAGGGAGACCACACACAGGCTTTTAAAGGCTGTAAGACATATTTAATGAAAATAAGGTAAAGCAACTTAAAGACAATTTAAGGGACCTAACAGCCATAACTGAAACTTCCAAATGAACAAAATGGGTGCCAGACAGCGAGAGACAGAGCCAACGCCAGCCACCCTGGTTCAGTCAAGGTGTCTTTATATACACTGGGACTGGCCTCTCAGGTGTGCTGCATCACTAATTGGGTCAGCTCCACCTACCTGCAAGAAACAGGTAAAAGAAAAAACAAAACACAAGGCCAGCCCACTGGCCGTCACACTTCCCCCCCATAGAACAGGGTCTCACCCTGAATTGGCAAACACATTTACATTATGAATATGCAACTAGAAGAACATGCATATATTAAATCCATAACATACACACACACACACACACACGCGCAACCTCACTTTCAACACCTTTTGTATGCTCAAAAGTCATCTTCAGCTCAACTCCAACCTCAGCAACCTTGGTACCTAGGAGCAATTTAAGAGGAAGGAAAACAATACTGGAGAGGACATACTTCAAAGCATACGAGGAGTGAAGCTGCTGGTTACAAAGGGGCACGGGACAAAGCATCTGCCAAGACATTATCTTTGCCCTTAATGTGCTGGATATCCAAATTGTAAGGCTGCAGAAAGAGAGCCCACCGCATGAGCCTTTGATTTGGGTTCTGCAAGGTGTTCAAGAAAGTGAGAGGGTTATGGTCAGAAAATACCTCAATTGGCCGAGCAGAATCTAAATATACCCTAAAATGCTGCAAGGCCAAGACTAATGCCAAAGCTTCCTTTTCAATGACCGAATAATTCAGCTGATGGGAGCTGAACTTCTTGGAATAGAAACTAACTGGATGTTCAGTACCTTGCTTGTCAGCTTGGACTAGAACAGCACCTACACCAATGTGGCTTGCGTCCACGTACAGCTTGAAGGGCTGATCCAGACGAGGGGCTAAAAGCACAGGTTCAGAGCACAGTAAAGCTTTTACATCCCAAAAAGCTTGCTGGCATGCTACAGACCAAATAAACTTTACTTTGGCCTTCAACAAATCAGTCAGAGGAGCAACCACTGTTGAGAAGTTTCGACAAAAACAGCGATAATAACCGACCCGACCCAAAAATCTCATGAGTTCTTTTTTTGTTACCGGAACAGGGAACTCTTTGATGGCCAACACCTTTGCATCAACTGGCCTCACATAACCTTGGCCCACAACCTTACCAAGATAGGTCACAGTTGCTTTTGCAAATTCACATTTTGCCAGGTTGATAGTCAGATTTCCCAGAACTAATCGTTCAAACAGAGTGCGAATGCGATCCAGATGATCCTCCCAGGTGTTACTATATACCACCACGTCATCTAGGTAAACAGCACAGCCTTCCAGCCCATTAACAACCATATTCATGAGTCGCTGAAATGTAGCTGGAGCATTGCGTAAACCAAAACCCATGACTGTATATGAATAAAGACCAGATGGCGTGATGAAAGCAGATATTTCCTGAGCTCTGGGAGTCAGCGCCACCTGCCAATATCCCTTCAACAGATCAAACTTGCTCACATATTCTGCTGCACCAACTTGGTCAATACAGTCGTCAATATGAGGCAAGGGGTAGAAATCGGGTTTGGTCACTGCATTTACCTTACGAAAGTCTGTGCAACAACGTGGTGATTTATCAGCTTTTTCAACCAACAAGCATGGGGAAGCCCAGCTTGATGACGACGGCACTGCAATGTTGTTTTCCAACATGTAATGAACTTCCTTATCGATTATTTTCCTCTTTTCCTCAGAGACCCTGTAGAACCTCTGCCGAATTGGTTTTGTATCACCCACATCAATATCATGCTCTATCAAAGTTGTTTTAGAAGGTGTGTCTCCAAACAAGGTTGGATACCTTTTAATTAATGCAGACAGTTCTGCACATTTGTCAGCAGGCAAATGGCCCAACAGCACATCCAAGTTCTGAAGAGTTTCCAAATTCTTCAGACGACCAAGCAATAAAGGACCATCAGGTGCTGCCACATCCACCCCCCCACAAACTGACTGCGCTATTGTACAAGCAGTCAACCCTGGACTCGATGTGGAAGGAGAAACGAAAGAGCCCGACAGACCGACGGATAAGGGACGAACATGATAGGGTTTCAACAAATTAATATGGCAAAGTTGATTTCTTTTCCGGCGATCCGGGGTAGCAATCAGATAATTCTGTTCAGACAGTTTTTGTACCACGGTGTAAGGCCCAGGAAACCGTGCCTGGAACGGTGACCCTGCAATCGGCAGTAAAGCCAAAACCTGGTCACCCGTACTAAACTGCTGCTCTTCAGAACGCCGGTCATAAAAATACTTCATCTTGACCTGAGCCTTTTCAAGGTTCTGTTTGGCCAACTGACCTGCCACATACAGTCTGTGCCGAAAACCATTAACATAATCTATCAAGTTCACTGGTGGTTCACCTGACAACCACTTATCGCACAGCACTGTCAATGGTCCCCGAACTTTGTGGCCAAAGACCAAGTCATTTGGGCTAAACCAAGTACTCTCCTGGCACACTTCTCGCGCTGCCAACAGAAGCCACGGTAAACCTTCCTCCCAGTCACTCCTCATTTCGGTGCAATAGGCACGTAACAAAGACTTCAGTGTTTGATGGAAGCGCTCTAAAGCACCTTGGCTCTGTGGATGATAAGGAGAGGCTTTATTATGTACAATATTCAACAGCTTAAGAACTTGTGCAAATAGATTTGACGAAAAGTTTGATCCCTGGTCACTCTGAATAATCTTCGGTATGCCAAATATAGAAATAAACTGTGTCAAAGCCTTCACCACAGACTTGGCTGTGATGGTACGCAGCGGATATGCAGCAGGATAACGCGTAACCTGGCACAGTACAGTCAACAGATACTCCAAACCAGATTTTAATCTAGGAAGAGGGCCCACACAGTCAATGATCAAATGTTCAAATGGGTTACTCACAGCAGGGATGGGACAAAGTGGAACAGGTTTAATAGATTGAATTTGGCAAATATGGCAGGTCTTAATGTAAGCTGAAACATCACGCTTAAGGCGTGGCCAAAAGAAATAGCACAAGATGTAATTATAAGTCTTCGTCACTCCCAAATGCCCAGATTTGTCATGAGAACACTTCAACACCTTGTCACGGTATTTAGTTGGAACCACAATCTGGACAACTGGACTTCCAACACAGTCCAACCCTTGCGGAATCCACCTACGGACTAGTACCTCCTTCTGCAGAAAATAACCAGAGGCCGCACTTCCAGCGTCATCACTAGGTTGCACTTTGTGAAACAGCTCAGTCAGTGAAGCATCAGCTGTGCCTGAATTAACTCTTGCTGGGAAACTGACAAATGTTCAGGAACAATCAAATCTGGTTCAACCTGACACTCTTCTGCTTGAGTTACAGGCTCTGCATCCCTTTTAGCTGCAGCCCTCGTAACAGCACAAGCTGCAAAGTCAGAAAAACCCTGTTCACACTCATGGGACTCATTCAGAACTCTAGATTTAACAGGTAAAGAATTGTCAGCCCAGACTCGATTTCCAGCCAAATCATTCCCCAAAATCACATGTACGCCCTCAAGTGGCAAAGCAGGACGAACACCAAGGCAGATATCATCATCCACAAAACTGCATGACAGCCTGACTTTATGCAATGGAGCACAGATAGTGGTTAAACCCATGCCTTGAACAAGCACACACTCACCAGTATCAGTAACCTGTGAAAATGGCAACACGGAGGCTAAGATAAAAGAATCCTTCGCTCCTGTGTCACGCAAAATCTTTACAGGAACTTTATGAACATCACCCGGGAGTGATACGAACCCATCTGACACAAAATCCTCAAACCCCGAATAGCTCTCTGAGTCAGACTTAGGCGAAACTGGCGTCTCCCGAGAGACTACTGAAATTTCCCGTGCAGGAATGGTAAGAGCCGCAGGCTTAACCTGTTTGCCTGTACGCGCCAACTTGCTTTTCAACAAGGGACATTCTGCTTTCCAGTGTCCATCGCCATGGCAGTAGTTGCATGCTTGACCAAACTTACTGGGCTTCACACCACCAATGGCCTTCGCAAGGTCCGATGACATAAACTTAGTTTGACCTAAAGCTCTAGCGGGAGCACCAACTGAAAAACAGTTTCTACCAACCTGCCCCTTATGTGCCAAGATATATTCATCTGCCAATTTAGCAGCGTCAGAAACGGTTGTCACTTCCCATTCAGCAATATAAGTGGCAACCACAGGAGGAACACACTCTTTAAACTGCTCCAACACCATCAACTCACACAAATCCTGAAAAGTTGTCACTCCCAGTGCCGAACACCATCTGTTGAAGTGTTTAGTTAAATCCCTCGCAAACTCTATATGCGACTGCTTATCAGACTTCCTCCATGATCTGAAACGTTGACGGTAAGCTTCTGGTACCAACTCATACGACTTCAGAACTGCATCTTTAACAGTAGCAAAACTCCGACAATCAACTGCACTGAGTGCTGAATAAGCTTCCTGAGCCTGTCCAGTCAAAACAGACTGTAACATAATCACACAGTCAGCCTCTGGCCATCCTCTCAATTCGGCAATGCGTTCAAAAAGTGCGAAAAAGGCATCTGGCTCTCTTTCATCAAATTTCGGCGCCAAGCGCAAATTACGCACGACATCAAAAGTTTCAACTCCTTGTGGAGAAGACTCTTTAGCCTCAACACCACCTGATAACTTGCCCGCCTTGATTAGGTCTAGCCGATACTGCTCTAGCTCCAACTTTTCCTTTTCTAAAGAATGCCTTACACGTTCTTTCTCAATGCTCAGCTTGTCTCTTTCCATTTGTAAGAGTAGCAACTCCTTTTGCTGCTCAAAAGACAAAGCAACGGCAGTTGAGACCACAGACTGATCAACCTCAGCCACTAAGGTCTGCATTTTACGTGGCAACACGCCTTTCTTTACTAATGCAGCCTTCAACGCTCCTTTAATCTCATCTTTCAACCGTTTATCTCCAACGTCGACATCGTAATGTTCAGCAAGTTTCAAGAGTTGTTCTTTAGTACAACTATTCAAGAGTTCCTCCGATGGAGACTGAACAAAAGCATCAACAGTAGCCATAACAGCAAAGTATTGATTCTCGACATGCAATTGAAAACAGCACTTTCCCACTAACTGCCTAACCAAAATCTACTTAACTAAAGCCTAGTCTTCATGCAGTTACTTACGGTGGGTACTTATGCACTAAAAACCGCCAGGAAGAGAAAGGCAACTGCACAAACAGCGACCCCCTCAATCCTGGGGACGTGCTCCCGAGACAATTTCTCTAACCGTGTTCACCGCAACAGAAATTTCAGTGAATGATTCTCAAGTGAAACACTCCTTCAACCTAACAGGGAAAGCACTGATTTTAACTTTGCATATTCAATAATCAACACAGCTCATACGCTCCAAAGTTGACACAAGACAGCACATCAACACTAGCTCAAGTCTACAGCAAACAACAGTATTAACATGACTGCCTCCACTCAATCTGCCTAACCCAAATGGCCTCCCAAACACAATACACAGCAGACCCAAAATATCAAAGCACCACAAACAACCAAACTGATCAGCAATCAACTCAACAATTGCCTACCAGGCAAGTCCTAGCCAAGACACAACTAGACAAGCAGCTGCAAACAGACCAGCTCTCAATCAAATGTTAGAAAGCTTACCAAACCAGGATAATTGCACAGACGATCCTGGACGACCCACCATTTGTCACAACCCGGCTCATAGGAAGTGACAATCAAGAGGGAGACCACACACAGGCTTTTAAAGGCTGTAAGACATATTTAATGAAAATAAGGTAAAGCAACTTAAAGACAATTTAAGGGACCTAACAGCCATAACTGAAACTTCCAAATGAACACAATGGGTGCCAGACAGCGCCAAAGCCAGCCACCCTGGTTCAGTCAAGGTGTCTTTATATACACTGGGACTGGCCTCTCAGGTGTGCTGCATCACTAATTGGGTCAGCTCCACCTACCTGCAAGAAACAGGTAAAAGAAAAAACAAAACACAAGGCCAGCCCACTGGCCGTCACAGGCACAAAACACCCACATAACCACTTCCCATAGTTCACAGTCACTGAAGAGGTGAACTAATGGGAACACCAAGTCAGTTGTGGAAAGAAGATAGAACGGACATGATAACTTTTAGTATTGAGTACATTTCAAGTCCACAGTGGAATAAATCGCTGACAATCCTGAATACTGAAGTAAAAAAGAATGTTGAATCCCTCCTGAAACAAGAGTCTCTGTGTATTGATGAACATTCATGTATTTCTGAAATATCAGATGACTACCAACTACCAACAACAGCAGTTATCTTCACATCAATGCAGACACATGGTTACCAGAAGCTTCTGGCTGATCTAATTGGCTGACTATTGTTTGTCATCAGTCTCCATTCATTGCTTCACTGTGAAAAACAGCCAGTGAGGAGGAGCTTTACTTTAACACCAAATGTATTTAGCACAATACTGCTGAAATTCACATGGACTAAATTGAACCCTATACTGACCTCAAATCCTCTAGTGTGGACTTTTTTACAAAAACAGCTGCTTTATATCTGGACTGCAGGTCCAGATGTTCCAGATGGGAGGGGCTGGACTTTAGAGCTGAGACCAGAGCAGCACACCTGATATCTGAAAACCTGAAGTCCCATGGTCTGAATGAAGAATACAATATTTAGGTGAATCACTTCTGTGGCCACAGGTGTATAAAATCAGCACCCCAGTATGCAGACTGCTGCTACAAACATCTGTGAAAGAACGACTCGCTCTCAGGTGCTCAGTGAACTCCAGTGTGGTACCGTAATAGGATGTCACCTGTGCAACAGGTCCAGTCAGGAAATTTTCTCGGTCTCTTGTGCATGTTACTGTTGTTGGGCAGCAACAACATGTTCAAAAGATTGGTCTGTAACATACGGTGGCCCTGAGAGGCCAAACGGACTGAAACTTCAGAAAACACTTGCAAAAAGAAAAATGCTGCATAAAGAAAAACGCTGCAAAAAGAAAAACGCTGCAAAAAGAAAAACACCTGCAAAAAGAAAAATATTGCAAAAAGAAAAACACTTGCAAAAAGAAAAACGCTGCAAAAAGAAAAATGCTGCAAAAAGAAAAACACCTGCAAAAAGAAAAACGCTGCAAAAAGAAAAACGCCTGCAAAAAGAAAAACACCTGCAAAAAGAAAAACGCTGCAAAAGCACACAAGGCACAACGGAAATGTTTCTGGGAAGACAATAACCCGACGGACCAGTTGCACGAACCAAAACATGCTAACAAGTGCACTGGGACTGGGAGACACTTCAAAGAAGTGGAAGCGGGGCGGCCAAAGAGTAAACTTTCAAAAGTAAGTACTGAATATTATGTCACTTATTTATGTGCAAATGTTTAATAATGAAGAACATTAAAACATTACTGTTGGCCACATGCCGGCAAAGTTATGTGACATTAGCGATGTTTGTACGTACAGCATTTACTTTGTTTTAAAGCCTTTAATTTATACGCCGTTTGATAGTCGACCTTAATCTTACAGAGAATCTGATGATTTTGCGGATAATTAAAGTCAGTCATATATCCACAAACACAACAGGCTGAAAGTCAGTGATGCTGCTCGGTTTGCAGTCCTGAATATCACGGCACAAGCAGGATTCACTGCACTGTTAATGTTAGCTATGTTATATTGCTGCCTCTGTTCGGTGGTGTCGAGCCAAACGGACTTTAACGTGTGTTTGAACGAGCTGACGGTTCACTCTTTAAGCTGAAAGAAAGATGCTTTAATCACAGGAGTCACACATGTGTCCACTGTACCATCTGGGAACTCTTCTTGTTTAGCACTCGTAATAACACAAACACTAAATCCTCCTTCTCTTGTGCTCTTTTGTAGCAGTGTATACACCTGAGACTGTCACCTGTCTGTCTGTCCTGCACTCTCTCTCTTTTTCTTTCTCTCTGATTGTGGAATAAACGTATGAACATGTATTTATAAGTTACACTTGTGTATGAATCCTGCAGCTTATCACACATTTGATTTCCATGTGTGACAACTGCAAGTGTCCAGAGTGAGGACAGACTGAGGGACCCACTGCTGCACATCATCTGTGAGGCTTTGCACCCCTGATGATCCACCAGGACAAACTCAGCAGTGTGTGAGGAAGAGGAGGAGGAAGAGCCAGCAGCAGCTGAGAGATGGAGAGAATAGACAGACTGTTCCCTGTTTGTGAAGGACTGATAGAAAAGTTTAGAATAACTAATGGTCTGTCCTGAATCAGTCTTGTTAGGTAATGTTCAAATAATTTTATCATCCCAGTGTTTTCAGTGTGGGAGAAAGTACTCAGGGCCTTCAAGTTACACACTATGAAAGGCAGAAACAAGTTTAATACTCAGAAACCTAAAGTATGTATCAGCAGCAGAATGGACCTAAAAATAAATGTTTGTTTCAGTTCTATGAAGCTTTGAGTATTTTAGATTAGTAGTACTGCTGTGTTTGTTGCATCATATTGTTGTAATTGTTTATATGCTTTATATATTCTGAGGTAAGTTGATCTACATCATATTCTATAAGGATGTTATGTGTTTATATACTTTCTGCCCAGTTTGGCCCATTTAGCAGAAGTCAGCCTGTTTAAGGCTCTGATATCTATTCTGTATGACTTAAAGCAGTTATGACATGGTATTATTTTCTCACCCAATAAAGGAATATTTAATATATCAGTCTACTCTTCATTCTATCAGAAACAGTTATCACAGCTCGTACATTTTGTTTTTACACATATATGTAAGCATTGAGCCAAATTTAGTAATGCCAACATATTAAAAGAACAATATTTGTCTCTTATATATAATACATCTATATATGCACTGTCAAAGATACTTGTGTTTGAGTGAAGATTTAAGGTGATGGGAAATATAAATAAATGCAACTTGACTCTTTAATGAAGCTCAGTATTTGACACGGAGTTCAATATCACTGCTGTAATAACTAATAATGATTAATATAATAACTATAATATTGGCCATATTATATTTACATTACCAAAGTGAGATGACTTTAGTCTCATGAACAACATTAGTTAATTGTTATTTACTAGCTAATCTTAAATGACTGTTCAGCACAGAAATGAAGCCCAACAATCATGTTTTACAGTCCTGTGGTCTCAGCCTCAGATACTTATCAAATCACACAAAGCTCATGTAGAAACAAATGTACAAAATATGTTCTCCTTCATTTCTGTCAAACAAAGCTGTATGAAACGTTTCCAGCTGTTAGTATCATGGTTGCTAAGCAACTTGGGCAGCGCGACGGAGGCCAGACCGTCCCATTTCACAAGCCTACAAGCGTCGCACTTCCGGCCTCAGCGGTCTTTGAGTACGCAGCCCTTGAGGACCGTTAAGGCTGCGTAATTTAAGGCTGCAGACCCTGAATTGGGATAGAGCCATACATACATGTTTTGGTTCGTGCAACTGGTCCGTCGGGTTATTGTCTCCCCAGAAACATTTCCATTGTGTTTTGTGTGCTTTTGCAGCGTTTTTCTTTTTGCAGGTGTTGCGGTCCGTTTGGCCTCTCAGGGCCACCGTAGTAACACACCCATACATTTGTAGAAAAACAATGGGACAGTCTAAATTATTTGTTGATGATGTCATTTTGTTTATTGCAAAATCAAACTGGTTACAGCATTCTCACATTATCAGTGTGTACAGTAAAAAAAAAACTAAAGCAGCAACATTCTTAGTGAAAATGAATGAACCCAAGTTATGAAGTATTACAGTTTCATGTGTGAGAACAGTTTACATTTTGGATACAGGTTTTTCCAAATGCAGACCTTGTTGACTCTTTAATCTCTCTTTGATGAAATTATGGACTTAATTGGTAGATTGTTATGGCCCTGGCCATAATCTGTCTTGGTGGCTGTTTCTTTGTCTGTGTCTTTAAGTCTCTGCAGGTCCCTGATTGGATGAGCTGACGGCTGCTGATTGGCCCCCTGATCATATGGTTGCTTCAAAATCTGTCATCAGTAGTTGTCCCGGGGCAGCCACTGACAGCAGCAGCAGACCTGACCCTGGCCTCCAAAACCTGTGACATTTGTGCCTGTGACGTTTTTTTTTTTTTTTGCGACTTGCTGAGTTCTGTATATAGTGTGTACATTAGTTTTCACTTTAAATAGCACATTGTAAATAGCACTGGAACAGAAGGGGTGAGCTGCCTTAATGTTTTTCCTTGCACAGTTTTCTCAGTTAGGGAGTTAGGTGTAGCGCTTGTCTTTTGTTTGGTTTTTGATTTCACATAGGGCTTTAGATAGCACCTCCTCCTGACTTAGCTTGTTTTGTTTGTTATTTTGGCCTTTGTTCACCCCGGAGCTTCATTTTTCAGTGTAGACAAATAAACCACCGTTCACTAAGAAATTGGTTTTCCCTCTGTGTATGGTTTTTGGGGACCAGGGCGGGGTCAATCTTTTCAACTCTTATGTTGCGTTCCTGTACCCCTAGACTGGGGCGTAACAAGATCTATCTACTGTAACTGGGAAACTAAACAAAGAGTCGTTAATAGAGAAAATATTCTGGAGCTTAGAAAAGAAACTATTACATGACTTATTTGTAAGTGAGTCATTTCCCGACACCACTCCTGAATGTAGGGTTTCCCCACCCTACTGTTAACTTTACAGATTCTCACAGTCGTCTTCACCTCTTTGTGTCTGAGCGTCCGTGTTCATTCCTGAAGTGTGGAGGAAGATTTTTAGAGTTCCTAGACAGACTGAATCCTGGAGATTCTGCTCTGTCCTCCTTTTCATCCACATCGTCAGTTGGTCTGAGAGAGAAAACATCAAAGTTAAAGCTTTAAGGTAAATTTCAAAACTTAAATTTAATACTCACTGTAAAACTTTTTATTTGTCATTACATATTGCATTATTTTATAATTAAAACATGAGGAATTCCATTTTGCTATAGTAACATGCACCCTACTGGCATTGCAGCATTATTTTGAGTGAGCCATTATTTTGGAGTACCAAAAAAATATCTGCATTTTGTATAAGTTAATACTCGAGTTTTTAAAAAAACAAAACACTAAAGCTATTCTGTTATACCTCTACTTAGTGGAAATATTAAACAAACAAACTAACAGGCCCTCTTCTCTGGGCCTGGACTCACATGTAAAGTCTTTGTCTCGTTCCTTTATTTAAAACGTTATTATTTAAACAGGCCTTCCGTTAATCAACACTTTTGAATTGTTTTGAATTTGCATTATTTATATTGTCTATTTTATTACTCAATGTTTTCTTTATTTTAACCTTTGTGTACAGCGCTTAATAAATAAACCTTACTTACTAATAGGGTTGCCAACTCCCAGGAAAATGCTTAATTAACGTAATCGACTTTAATTTAATGCACGTGTAAAATAAATGCACAGAAATCAATTATTTTTGTAATAATAATTAAATCGATTCAACATCTTTCTTCAACAGAATTGCAGACTGCACAGATGGTAATATAAAGTAATATAGCTTACTAGGGTATATATTAGACTTAATAGTTACTATATACACTAATGGACTTCTATACATTTACATCAGATGAAAACTTTGGAGGTAAGATTCAACAACAAACAAAACAACAAACAAAACAAAACAATTCAAATAATTATTTATTAAAAACTAGACATTTTAAATGATAATAACAAAGAAAAGTATTTCTTTGAGCCCCCGTTTCCCTGTTAAAGCCCTACCTGGCCCCCTGGCAAAACTTTGCTACACCCACACCTGCACAGTTACCAACTGCTAGGTATGTAGAAAGTAATATTAAATAAATTCTAACAACAGCTTATCAAGCTTAAACGTTTCTGGTGCAAAGTGGGCAATAAACAAACAAGAGAGACGGGACTCGTGACAGAAAAGCCAATCAGCTAGTCATTGATCAGTTCCATGATTGAAGTAGCAACAGGAGGGGGAGAGAAGGTTGTTAAGCTTACCATGGGAATGCTTTACAAACATTCAGTGATGAACTTACACACTTTGTTTACTTCTCATGGATATCTTTCTCGGAGATGAAATGCTGGTTTGATAGCGAGGCTCCAAATGCTCAACTAGACTGCAAACAGGTCTCACACGCCACAGCGGCTCTATCACGTGACGCATACTGCTCCGACATGCTAAGGTCATGAGCTGGGTTACGACATGTCGCAAGTTTTGTCAGGTGCTTTTGTGATATTTAATGGATCGCATTACATTTTTTATTTCTCTCCGATATCCGATCCAGTAATTTAGGCCAGGATTGGACTGATACCGATACATAATATCGGATCACCGATGCAAATGAATACAGAGCTCAACTGAGGGAGCTAAAGGTAATGCCATCAATCAATCGCCTAATCATAATACTAACTGCACCGATAAAATAGTATTATTGTGAACAAAAACATCTTTTTAAAAACATTATTTTGATTTTGTTTTTAAATCTCACTTGTTACTAATAAATGTGATGCCATACTACTAATGACCTACTAATTTTAATTCAGGTGTGTTGCAGCACTTGATCTATAAAGTGAACATCAACCTCAATTTAAAAATAATAGGCTGTGGGGGCGCTTGTGTACACTGATGGAGTAGGACGCACTCTTCTCAGCTCTGCACTTTTCTTCTTCTTTTCCAACAATTTAACGCGACATCCTGCCTCTTTACTTAACTGGTCAACAGCACTACTGCTTTGCATCGACTACGATAAATACTAGATGTTATCGATGAGTCGCTTACTACAATGGACAGCCGTGTTTGTATGCTTGAAGCTACATGCAAGGAACTAAAGGCAGCCACCAATAACCTGCGTGGCAAGCTAGGCCAGATGGAGGCGCGCTCGCGTCGGGCCAACATTAGGATTGTTGGAGTGAAGGAAGGTGCTGAGGGCGGTAAGCCTGCGGACTTTGTTTCATCCCTGCTGCTGGATGTGTTGGGGAAAGACAACTTTATTAAGCCGATAAAAGTGGAGAGGGCACACCGCACCCTTAGACCAAAACCAACGGCTGGCCAGCGACCGAGGGCTATCATAGCCCAGTTGCATCATGAGAAAGACGTGTGGCATGTCCTGCCTCTGGCACGCCAACGTGCACCGTTGAGCTGCGATGGAGAGAATTTGTCCATCTTCCCCGACTACACTGCGGAGGTCCTTGCACAGGCCTTCAATACGGTCAGGAAAAAGCTTAGCACCTCCGGAGCGACGTGCAGTCTGCGCTACCCGGCCCAGCTTCGGGTAGTTCACAACAACATCACTAACACCTTCAAGTCTCCTGCTGAAGCTGAACATTTTGTGGACTCACTGTAATCGTGACCTGGTAATATATTTGTTCATGTTGTTGATGCGGCTGTATTTTTGAACATTCTCACTCTTCTCTTCCTATAGTGAGAGTCACGATTCGTTCAATCATTTTTTGAATGCTTCTGTGGTGCTAGCTTTCTATCATTGTTTTTTTTTTTTGCTACGACGTCTTAAAACTTTTCTCTATTGTGAAGTACTGAGAACGTTTATATTATAACTTTGGTTATACACAAGTCATTTTATATGTTTGTGTCTTTTTTTCTTTTTTTACCCAATCAGTCGATTTATGGGTGTAACTATTGTTTTGATTAATGGAGTCTGGTGCGGAGCTGCTGTATACGAAGGATGTTTTTTTCTCTTTTTCTTTTTTGTTTTTTTGTGCTCCTCTTCCCGGCAGTCCCCTTAATGCACGCTGGGATGGGCCACAGTGGTTCTTGTTCTTTTTTGCGGCCTTTTTCTTTTTGGGGGGTGGGGTTCAGTGTTCTTGTTGTTAATTTTGTTTTATGTTTACATCATGGAATTGCAAGGGCTTAGGCAGCACTTTGAAACGTGGGAAGGTTATGTCACATTTGAAGCATTTATCTTCTGATATAATTTTTCTTCAGGAAACTCATATTCACCCCAATAAACAGAGACGTTTAAGAGCAAATTGGGTGTCGCAGGTCTACTAGTCCACTTTCACATCTAAGGCCAGAGGTGTTGCTATACT
The DNA here is from genome assembly GCF_900408965.1 of Simochromis diagramma. Taxonomy (NCBI): domain Eukaryota; kingdom Metazoa; phylum Chordata; class Actinopteri; order Cichliformes; family Cichlidae; genus Simochromis; species Simochromis diagramma. The sequence continues at coordinate 450,426 of NW_024387156.1, read as the reverse complement.
TATACGGAAAACCACTCCATTTATATTTGGATCCGTCGTTACTGATCCGGGTGGGAGATTTGTTTTGGTCTCTGGGTCCATTAACTCTTTTCCACTGGTCTTGCTAAATATCTATGCCCCTAATTTTGACTGTCCTGACTTCTTTTCCGAAATATTTGACCTAATTTCTGAATATGTCTAATATAATAATTGGTGGCGATTTTAACTGCTATTTTGATCCTGTTTTTGATAGATCATCTACAAAAATAGCCCCAGCTACTAGATCCATGACAGTTTTGAACAACCTGGTAAAATCACACAACATGGTAGACGTTTGGAGGATTCAGCATCCAAATGATAGGCAATATTCCTTTTTTTCACCTGTACATCGTAGCTTTACCAGAATAGATTACTTTGTTACAGATTCTAGACTATTACCTACTATTATCAGCTCTGCTTATCATCAAATCTTGATTTCTGACCATGCCCCACTTACCATGAAAATAGATTTTAATTTAAAGCCTCGAATTTTCAATTGGAAATTCCATTCTACCCTTCTGTCAGACAAAAACTTCTTAAAACATAACGACAACGGTGAGGTCTCTGATTCCACACTTTGAGTTGGGAGATAAACCCCATAAATTACTTGCCAGACAATTAAAAGATGTGCAAGCCTATCGCACCATACACAAAATTGCCTCCTCTACCGGTGAATTAGTTACTGATCCTAAGCTGATTAACGACAGATTTGTTGAGTTTTTCAGCACACTGTACTCTTCTAAATCAAATGCCACTGACTCTGAGCTTTTTAGCTTTCTTAACTCTCTGAGTATTCCAACCCTTACAGAATCTGCCACCCAAGCGCTTGAAGCTGACTTCAGCATCACAGAAGTCAAAGCTGCTATAGTTTCTTTCCCTAGCGGTAAAGGCTGCGGACCGGATGGGTTCAACATAAAATTTTATAAAGCCCATATTGATATAATCGCTCCACTTTTACTCAGAATGGTGAACTGCTCTATTGCACAGGGCTCTTTCCCTGATAGCATATATGATACCCACGTTTGTCTTCTCCCTAAGAAGGACAGAGACTACAACGAAGCATCTTGTAGTCGTTGTTCCAACACAGGCTGTGCGAGATTTTGCACTTATAGTATAGCATGTGGTAAGAAATGCTCTTTTAAATTAATTTAAATATTGTGTAAGTCTGTAACACCAAATCAAACTTGCACGTCAATTTTTCAATTTACCAAAATGGAAATGAGGTTTTATGGTTCACGCAAACTATGTTTATGCTATTACAAATATATATGTTTTTACCTTTTTATATATTTTCTTTGTGGCAAAAATGCTGACAAAATATACCTGCACTAAATGTGTGTAGAATAATATTGCTAAGCGCACCATGCGCCAGCGCAACTCTTCTCTACTGCAGGTTGTTTTCACTCAGGTCTAGATGTGTCAGGTGAGAAGGGTTGGCCTTCAGAGCAGAGACCAGAGTAGCACAGCTGATATTTGACAAATTACAGCTCTCCAATCTGAATAAAGCAAGCAGATAAAATCACTGATAATTCATTCAGATGATTTCACGTTTTAAATGCGCAGCTCAGGATTACTGCAATCAAAAAATCAATCAGCTTCTGTGAAATGAGTAGTGACTATTCATTCTGTTATCGTGGATCATAATCATCTCAGCTACACACATGCAAAGGTCAGCATGACATTCAAACACATATTCATGTCAACAGACATCATGCTGGTGACCTCAGTCAAGTCTCTTACAGGATTACACGATCAGTATAATATAAATATGTTAAACATATAAAAATATATGTTTTAATCTCGCTTTCTTTGTGTGTGTGTCTCCTTCATTATCTTAAATGAATCAAATTTTCCTTATTTGAAAACAAAGTAAATTTCGGAAAAGAAAAATGAAAATATAATTAAAAGAAAATTTACAGCTTTATTGATGGAAGTAGAGTGCTTGGGAAAGAAACAGATGTGTAAAGACTTGTTTAAAACAAAGCATTATATTGTTTATTAGGCAAATAACCTAAACGATTAAATACTCAGTATTTGCATACAAATAATAACTAAAAAACTATTTTGTATTTCTTGTTTTGGCATTCCTGCTGGCATTCTTTTCCTGCACATGTCTCTTTTGTCAGGGAGTTCCAGATAGTTTCTAGCTGTTTCCAAATTTGATTCCACTATATCCCAAAGCTTCCAATAAGATACAAGTCAGGACTTCATCATGAGATATTTCATACTGAATTTCATGTTTTTCTTTACCCAAGTTCGAGCAGGCACATTGGACTTCTGTAACATTATTGTAATTATAAGTAACAGACTCTAAATTAACTCACATCAGAGTCTCAAGTGTACACTTTGGACTCTCCAGAAAACCACAGAGCTGTATGATCCCTGAATCCTGCAGATTGTTGTCACTCAGGTCTAGATGTTTCAAGTGAGAGGGGTTGGACTTGAAAGCAGAGACAAGAGCGGCACAGCTGATCTCTGACAACCTGCAGTTTTTCAATCTGAATAAAGGAAAAAAAACAGATAAAGTCATTAATAAATCAAATAGCTGCTTATTATTTCATTTCCATGACCATTGATGACCTATATTGGACAGCAATAGACTCCTTTGTAAGGAGATTAATTTAATTCACAAGTCAAACAACTGAGATATCTCCAGAAATAAAAGCAATCCCATTGAAATGACCTTAGAGTCTGCAGTCTACAGTTTGAACTCTCCAGAGCAGCACATAGCTGCTTCAATGCTGAATCCTTCAGGTGGTTTCCACTCAGATACAGCTCTGTCAGATGGGAAGGGCTGGACTTCAGAGCTGAGGCCACAATTTCATAGTGCGTTGCTGAGAGCCAACAGTTAGAAAGTCTGTAATGGCAAAAATATTAGAAAACATTATTATAAATAGGACATTTTATATTCATTTTGTACATTTGAGTTGGAGTCTTGCTGTTTGGCATTTTGTTATTCATATCAGTGGTTCATCAGTTCCACTTGGAAAGATGATCTCTTTGCCTGCTGTCAAGCAGTAAAGAAATTAAACCAAACATTTGACAGTATCAGATCTGAACCTGATTAAATATGATAACAATTAAATATGTGGATGTGGACTTTTAATATCTAAAAACATTCATGATAAATCCTGAATCTGGTTCTACAAGAGTTTTTTTTCCTGTTCCAAGGGTGTTTTTCCTTCCTAATGTTGCCAAATCCTTGCTCATAGGGGGTCGTCTGCTAGTTAGGGCTTTCTCTGTATTATTTTAGGGTCTTGACCTTAAAATGTAAAGTGCCTTGAGATAACTGTAAATAACCTGCTGCTCCTGCACATTAAAAATCCAATTTAGGTGGTTCAGCATCTGATTAAAATGACTGTTGAATGCCTCCTAGATGAGGTGATGTCCAACTGGAAAGAAGCTTTAAAAGAGAGCATTGGGAGGATAAGCATAAGCACAATTATTATCACATCTGGGCTCACCGAAACTTTCTGCAATTCCTCACAGCTGGAATCAATCTCCGCTGTCCCTCGGGTGATGTGTTGTATTTCCCAAGGTCCAACTCATCCAGAACCCCTTCGGACATCTCCAGCATGTAGGCCAGGCCTGAGCAGTGGATCTCAGAGAGTTTCTGCTTTGATCTGTTTTCTGACTTCAGGTACTCTTGGATCTCCTGATGCACTGAGAGGTCATTCATCTCCATCAGACAGTGGAAGATGTTTATGCTCCTGTCAGGAGAGATTTCATAACTATTCATTTTTTTGAGGTTCTTGATGACTCTCTGGATGATTTCTGGTTTGTTCTCTGTCTGACCCAAGAGGCCTCGTAGCAGTGTCTGGATGGACTCCAGAGAGAGGCCATGAAGGAAACGAACAAAGAGGTCAAGGTGGCCATTTTTACTTTGGAGGGATTTTTCCATGGTTCTCCAGAGAAACACATCCAAAGAGGAGCTTTTCATGTCATCATCATTATAATCATCACCATCATCACCGAATAAATGAGGAAAAATATTTATCAGGAAGTCCTCCACCACCTGTGTCTTCCTTTCAGTGTGACAGTGGAACATGTAGACAGCAGCCAGAAACTCCTGAATGCTCAGATGAACAAAGGAGTAGACTGGAAGACTGGAGTTTCTGGAAGATCACACACTCTCTTTTGAAGATCTCTGTACAAACACCTGAGTACACTAAGGTCTCTGTGACATCCAGACCACACAGTTCCAGGTCTTCTTGGTAGAACAGGATGTTTCCTTTCTCCAGATGTTCAAAGGCCAGCCTCCCCAACTTCAGGAGAACTTCCCTGTCAGCCTTCATCAGCTCCTGTGGACTCATCTCATGTCCCTCGAGGTACTTCTTCTTCTTCCTCTTTGTCTGAACCAGCAGGAAGTGTGAGTACATGTCAGTCAGGGTCTTGGGCAGCTCTCCTCTCTGCTCTGTGGTCATGTGCTCCAGAACTGTAGCAGTGATCCAGCAGAAGACTGGGATTCTACACATGATGTGGACGCTCCTGGATGCCCTCATGTGTGAGATGATTCCGCTGGACAGCTCTTCATCACTGAATCTCCTCCTGAAGTACTCCTCCTTCTGGGCGTCAGTGAAGCCTTGTACTTCTGTTACCCTATCAACATATATGGGAGGGATCTGATTGGATGCTGCAGGTCGGGAAGTTATCCAGATGAGATCGGAGGGAAGCAGATTCCTCTTGAAGAGGTTTGTCAGCAGCCCACTAACTGATGACTTCTGTGTGATATCAGACACGAGCTTCCTGTTGGTGAAATCCAATGAAAGTCTGCTTTCATCCAGGCCGTCAAAGATGAGCAAAAGTTTACAGACAGCGAGCTTCTCTGCTTTGACCTTCTGCAATGCTGGATGGAAAACATGGAGCAGCTCCAGAAGACTGTACTGCTCATCTCTGATCAGGTTCAGCTCCCTGGATGAAAGCAGAATCACCACATTGATGTCTTGGTTCTCCAAACCTTCTGCCCAGTCCAGAGCGAACTTCTGTACTAAGAAAGTCTTTCCAACACCAGCAACGCCGTTCGTCAGAACCACTCTGATGGGTCTCTGTTGTTCAGGTAAGGCTTTAAAGATGTCCTGGCACCTGATTGGAGTGTCATAAAAGATCTTGGAAGCTGTCTCCAGCTGCCTCACCTCATGTTGGGTATGAACCTCTTCACTCTGTCCCTCTGTGATGTAGAGCTCAGTGTAGATCCTGTTGAGGACGGTTCTACTTCCTGTCTCATCAGTTCCTTCAGTCACACGTTCACATCTCCTCCTCAGACTGATCTTATGTTCATCTAATACCTCCTGCAGGACCGCATCTGCTAAAAGAAAGAATAATCATTGGCCTCATTAACTAATATTTGCATGCACAATTTACACATTTGCATTTGTATTCTTACCCTTCGAAAAAATAAAGTGTTCCCATGCAAAATCAGCATGCCAGATTCATGAAACATGATTACTGGCCTCTTTTGTTCTTACCACTGTGCGTTTGTTAGTACATCAGAGTTGCTCAGAAACAACAGACTAACACAATACAAGAAAAAGAAGAAAAAAGAAGGGTAAGAACCACAAACCCTAATCTATCAATCCCATGTGAGAAGCTCAATGCAGTGGAAAAAAAGAGTGTAGTGTTAAATGTATATTGTCGACATATGACTGGGTGCATTTTGTTCTTATAGTTTATATAAATAAAGGGATCACAAGCAAGGACATCAGGTAAAGACAGTATTACAACTGATGTAGGGAGTGGTCAGAGGGAAGTGCAAACAAATTCCGGTACAAAAATATTGATAAATCATGGGGGGTTTTTTGTGACTTGTGTGTATGCATTGAGACCCAGCCTAACAAAATATAGTGAAAGAAAACAAATATCACAATAAGAAGTCCATTTTTCAGAAATGAGACCATCAGCAGATATATGTTAAGTCTTACTTTATACACTGCTGCTCTTACCGGTAGTCTGGAGTTCAGCTCCGGTTCTGGGTCCACTGATGGCCAAGGAATTCAGACAAAGAATTGTAGATTTGTAGAATGGTACACAGGTTGGTAAGTTTTTTAGAACCATTTCTAATTAAATCATCAGTTCAAACAATTGTACATAGGTACAAGTTATTTGGATATGTCACTATTTTGCCATGGTTTGGAAGAAGACCTGAACTGTCATCCTCAGATGAGAGAAAATTAAAGGATATTCCTGCCTGCCATGAATTGGTTTACTGTCCCCTGAGTAGGGATGGGTATCGTTTAGGTTTTATCCGATACCGGTGCCAAATCGGTACTTTTGAAACGGTGCCGGTGCTCAAACGGTGCTCAAACCGGTGCTTAAAGAATGGAGAACACAAAATTGGTCCAAAAACCGCTCATGTTCAGCTGGTTTTTTGTAAAAAGATAACAATGTTAGCCTTTTCTGCAGCTATGGGGCATATATGGTATCACTCTTGGCTGGAAGCAGTGCTTAATCAATGGAAAAAACACAAACTTTGTCCAAAACCTCTCATGTTCAGCTGTTTTCCACTTTTTCTTTGGTCATTTTAGCCTTTTTGGCCAGGGTGAAGGGAGTATCTGCCATCAAACAAGAAGACAGCCGCATGTAGCTATGATGATGTTTGCTAGTTCACCTTACATGCATTAATGTAATAACGTGGTTAGCCTACTCAACGTAAATTACACACGAACATTAAGCTACTCACGCAGAGAAGAACAGCTGCTGCTGCATCATCATCCTCATCATTTCTGCTACACTGGCAGGGCTAGGGGCCAGGACTCTCCTCTTCGGGGTTTTTGGGGGATATTGCTAACTCCGGGTCAGATAACAGGCAACCCACGCACAGTAGATGCGCTCAGTGTGAGGTCTCGCAGCAAGCTATCATACTGCGCATTTCTGGGCTTTTAAAAAAAACGCTATGCGTCGCCAGGTGTTTCATCGGATTTGAGGTGTTACCTCCTTTGACAGTATCACAGTATCAGCTTAAAGCACTTGTTGCAGGCTGCTGAGTTTGCATATTTTGCTGTGAAGTACAGCCAGACTTTTGACCGCTTCGCCTTGGGCATTTTTAATCTGTAGCTCTGCTCTAAAAGAACATACATACCTGGACCCGCCTACTATCCTCGGAAACGTAAAATTATTGGCTAGAAGTGTATCACAGCTCAGGAAAAAAAAGCACCGAAATAAAGCACCGAAATGTGCGCTGCTTTTCGGTCTGGTTACTACCGTTTATGTCAGAACCGGTGCCATCATGGCACCGGACACCGGTACCCATCCCTACCCCTGAGAACCAAATTTTACACCGTCATGGAGTGAGAGAGTCATAACCTTCTCTAAAATCTAGGTTGGTATGCAAAACAAAACTAGAATTAAATGAGATAATTAATAAAAAAAACAAAATTCTTAGTACAAAGTCTACGCTTACAAAATTATGAACATGGTAATAAATCCAGTCAATTTCTAGCGAACCAACTAAAAATAAATAAAGAAAAAACAACTTGAACAGCTGTTCAAGATTCATCTGGGGACACAATATTATACAACATTTTCAGGGATTTCTATAAAACATTCTATTCACCACAAATAAACCCATCTAAAAACGAAATTGATCAGTTTTTGGACAATATAGCTCTTCCAAAATTATTAGACACTCAAGCAATGGCACTGGATATGTATGCGCAATAATAAGGCTCGAGGTCCAGACAGCTTCCCTGTAGAATTCTACAAAGAATTCTGGACGATTCTAGCACCAATTCTTTACAGAGCGTTGTTGGAAATCAAAGAAAAGGGCAGACTTCCATTGAATATGAATTCTGCAGACATTAATCTCCTGCTAAAACCAGGCAAAGACCCTATATATCCCTCAAGCTATCGTCCAATATCCCTTATAAATGTAGACCTTAAAATAATCTGCAAAACTCTCTCAAAGAGATTAGAGAAAATAACCCCCCTCTTAATTCATCCTGACCAAACTGGTTTCATAAAAGGTAGGCACTCATCAACAAATACACGTAGATTACTTAATTTGATAGACTACTCATACAGTAAAAACATCGAAACTACAATATTTTCTTTAGATGCAGAAAAAGTGTTTGACTATACAATTCCCCAACAGCTTGTGTCAAAACAAATGACCAAACATCCTCCAGCTTCTGTCTCCTGAGGGGCACCAGGCAGGGATGCCCACTCTCCCCTTCACTGTTTGCAATTTTTATTGAACCACTAGCAGCAGCAATTAGACAGAATACAGCAATTGAGGGCATAAAATGCAAGAACGTGGAACATAAAATCAGCCTTTATGCAGATGATGTGTTACTTTTTCTCCAAAACTCACAAACCAATCTCTCTGGGTTAATTGCATTGATAAACTCTTTTGCAAGAATATCAGATTACTCAATTAACTGGTCAAAATCTACAGTCCTTCCAATTAATTGCTCCTTCCATAATTCTTCTACACCACTGCAATCAGGAAATATAAAATATTTGGGTATTAATGTTTCTCCCAAGCTTGCAAATCTAACTAAATTAAACCATATCCCACTTTTAAAGAAGGTAGAAGGCGATCTGGCTAGATGGAAATGTCTACCCATATCACTCATGGGAAGGGTTGCGGCTGTAAAAATGATGGTCTTACCAAAAATAAATTATTTATTCTCAATGATCCCAACTAAACCACCACAAGATTGGTTCAGATCTCTAGATTCATATATGTCCAAATTCCTTTGGAAAGATAAACCCCCACGTATAAGCTTAAAAACATTAGAACTACCTAACTTTCAGCACTACTTCTTAGCCAACAGGCTTCAATTTATCTCAGGATGGCTAAAACATACCTTCTTAGACGTACCTTGGCTAGATTTAGAACAAGCACTTTGCAATAATCTAGAGATTTCAGATCTACCATTTATCAGCTCAAACATCCAACAACATGCATGCTTCAAAAGCGTCAACATCAGCTCTGCTCTGACAGCATGGTGGGAGTTTCTAAAATTGACGGAGTCTTCATTAATTCCATGCAAACATACACCTATATGGAGCAACCCTGACATATTACAAAGCAATAATATGATAAACTTTCCAGATTGGAGTGGTAAAGGAATCAAATACTTAGAACATATATTAGAAGGAACAGAATTTATTCCATTTGACAGACTAGTTACACAATATGGGATAAAATATATAGAATGCTTTCTAAAACAGATGAATCAATATCATTTCCTATTGCAAAATGGGAAGCGGATTTATCAGTTAACCTAGACAAAAGACTTCTGGTCTCAGATATGCTTAAAAACATTTCATTAGAAATCCCAGTCTTCAATTGATTTAATACAAAATACTACAAAGAGTACACTATACAGGTCATCGGATGTTCAAGATGGGCTTTACGTCTACCAACAACTGCTCACACTGTCAAACCAATACACCGGATAATTATATCCACACTCTTTGGTTCTGTCTACCAGTTCAGAAGTTTTGGCGCGAGATATGTGAAGACTTATCGAAGTGTCTGAAATGTAACATTCCAACTTACCCTTTAGTGTGCTTGCTGGGCAGCTTAGCTTATGTCACTACAGAAAAGAATATAGCCCACATGGTTTTCACTGCCCTGCCCTGCCAAGAAAACAGTCGTCATGAACTGGAAAAATAAAAATAATCTTAATTCTAACCAATATAGAAATTATCTAATGGATTACATTAGTCTTGATACAGCCTCTGCCACCACATCAGATCAATTGCTCTGGGCTCCTTTGATCAGCTCCATCACCTAGTGGGGGTGGGGGGGTCACCTTCGCTGTTGTGATTGGTGTGGGGGTAGGGACAGGCTTGGGGCGTCGGGGGAATTCCCCAGGAGCGTCTTCCTTGGAGGGCTCAACCCGGGGTTGCAGTCATGGCCTGTTAAGGGCTCTGTTGGCTCTTAAGTGATGGTTTCCTCGTGGCTGCGTGCAGCGGGTCTAGGGAGGGTCTGTGCTGACGGACGTGGGTTACTGACCTGGTAGCCTGGCTGCCCCTGGGTGGGTCCGGGGCGGGTGTGGGGTTCTGGGAGCTGCTCCGTCTCGGGGCTGGGGCCCTGGGTGGGCCTTGGGGGCTTGGGTCCTGGTTGGTGTGTCGCCGGGGTTGTGGGCGGGTGGGTGTATGGGGGCTCAGCCCTGGCGCAGGGTGCCGCCAGTGCATCGAGCCACCTGGGGGGCTCTTCAACTGGTGGGGGAGGCTGTTACATCTTGCAAGAGGTCTCCTCTCTCCAGGAACTCACTCTGCAGGTGGGGGAGATATAGGAGAGGTGGAGGAAGAACTCAGCCTGGGTGTCTATTGTCTTGTGTAGTCTGGAAGATGAGTGGATGACGGGGTGGGTGCAGTTTTCTCTGTGGTGGGGTCGGGTGGGCTGTCCCGGGCTCAGTGGGGCCGGGCGGTGCTGCTGAACTGGGTCCCGGTCCGGATGGGCCTGGGCCCCCTTGCCCTGGTGGGTTGCAGAGTATGCGGGTGCCTACTGGGGTCAGCGGGGGAGCTGGCCCCAGGGAGGGGCCACTTGCCCCTCCCTTCCTTCCCTCCCTATCTCCAGCTGCCTCCCTTTTCCCGCTCCACCACAATCACCCACACATGCAGGGCCTTGGGGTGGAGGTGTGTCACCAGGGTGCAGAGGAGGCATCCCCCCCTCTGTCCCCTTCTGGCTGCCTGTGCCTCAATTTTATCCCACAACTTAGACATTCACGTTACTCACACTCTCATAACACATACATATAGGACCTTGGGGGTGGGCACGCTACACGGCATCCAGATGACTTGTAATCTTATGTGCAGCACTTTGTGATTCTCTCTTGAAAGGTGCTATATAAATAAAAATTCATTTATTTATTTATGACCATCAGGGTGTACAACCTCACCCCTGGCGCCATTGCTGACCTCTCAATTTTAAATACACGTATACATTGAGGGCTGTCAGGAGGGGCAATGCGCTTACCTGCTGCTCTCTGGCAGGTAGCTCCATGCCCTCCTGGGTTTTAAATGCACCTTAGAACACACATGCATCAACATTACATATGAGCGGGCAGAGGGAGGTTTGGAGTCTTCACACCCCCCCCGTTCTCTGTTGCCTGTTGGGGCGGGGGAGCTGGGAGGAGGAGTTGGCCATCCGATTAGGGTCTGGAATGTGGGGCCTCCCTGCTGCTGCGGAGTCGGGGCGGTCTTCTTCTCTCCACCCCAGGGAAGAGGGTAACACTACCTGGGTCTGGGTGCAGTTTCCCCCTCCAGGGGCAAGGGTACCTAGCCATGGGGTATAGAGTACACATGGGGAGTGTGATTGTGTGTACAGTGTCTATTTATGTCTGTCTCCACATTGAGTGAGTGCTGAGTAATTGCATATAATAATAATAATAATAATGGATTGCATTTATATAGCGCTTTTCGGGGCCCTCAAAGCGCTGTACAATTCCACTATTCATTCACTCTCACATTCACACACTGGTGGAGGCAAGCTACAGTTGTAGCCACAGCTGCCCTGGGGCAGACTGTAAGAAGCGAGGCTGCCATATTGCGCCATCGGCCCCTCTGGCCATGAGAGCATGAGGGTGGGAATGGATGTTTGTATCTGTGTGTGCCTGTTTGTTTGTGTCTATATGTCAGGTCGGGTATCAGACGCCACCTCTCTAGGGACATCTCAGGCCCTCCAAGGTATTGAGGCCTATCTCCCCCCCCCCACCACTCCCCCTGCCAGTGGCAGATGCCCTAAGACATCGGTGCATTGGTGGTTCTTTGTGTCCGGGGATGGGAGTCCAGGTACGTACCGGCTCACAACTGGTGGTTGCTTGTCAGGGCCTGGAGCCTGGGGCTTGCTCGGGCCCCATCGGGGGTGTGGTGCCCTCGGCCTCTTGGCCTGCCTGGGGCTCAGTCAGTCTGGCACAGCTGGCTGCTGGTGGAGCTCACGGGCACATCACTGCAACACCCCCCCCCGGCTTCTGCTCTGCGGCTGCTGAGTGACCCCTCATCTGGGGCTCTCCTCAGCTCTTTCCGGGATAGTGGCACGGTTGCCCCTCCGTTGGTCTTCCTTGGTCTCTTGTGCTCTCAGGGCCTCTGGATGTCTGGAGCCTGGATCCCCTCCATACCTGCTTCATGCCCTGGAGGATGGGGCTATGGCTTCCCACACCTTCTAGCAGATCATTACATGAAGTAACCTTTTAAATACAAGCGCGCTCACGCTCACAGGTGTACACACGGGTGCTCACACACATAAACTAAACCCTTTTTGGCTCCTACCTCAAAGCACACTGTGTTCTGTTGATCTTACGTGCTGCACAATAATATTCAATATTTAGTATTTACTGTTATATTCACATAGATCATCTCGATGATGTTGTTTATTATATTGCTCTCTTTTTTTTTTGCTTGTTTTCTCTTTTTTGTTTCTCAATAGGTGATCCAGGTGATTGATATATGTATTTTTTGTCTGTTTGTTTTGTTGGTTTTTGCCCTTTATCACCGTTCCTCTTCCCCACTGTTTTTCTTTCCCTCTTTCTTTCCCCCCCTGTCTTTTCCTCAGTCAAGTCTGTCCCGTGTTTAGCAAGTGAAAATAAAATAAAATAAACAATAAAAGAAAAGGTGAATCAACCGAATCATGGATGCACCAGGACATTCCCGATGAGAATGCTTCCGTGGAAGGCACTGTTCGGGTGGACAGGGACAGCATCGCTAGCGGTAAGCGGAAAGGAGGTGGGCTTGCTGTTTTAGTTAACAACCGGTGGTGTAACCCTGCCAACATAACAATCAAAGAAAGGATTTGTTGCCCGGACATTGAACTGTGTGCTGTTGGACTCAGGCCGTATTATTTACCCAGGGAATTCTTTCACGTCATCTTGGTGGCTGTTTATGTTCCTCCCTCTGCTAACCCCACAGCTGCATGTAACACCATTCACTCTGCCGTAGCCCGGTTACAGACTCAGCACCCGAGTGCCTTTATTGTGATCTCGGGTGACTTCAACCATGTATCACTGGACAATACACTACCAACATTCAGACAATATGTGGACTGTCCGACCAGGGGAGACAAAATTCTAGACCTACTGTATGCTAATGTCAAGGATGCATACAGCTCCTCCTCCCTCCACCCACTTGGTAGGTCAGATCATAACCTGATTCACCTCACCCCCCGCTATGTGCCAATTGTGAGGAGGGAACCTGTGACCACGAGGACTGTTAGGAGGTGGTCAGAGGAGGCCTTAGCAGAACTACAGGGCTGTTTCGAGGTGACCAACTGGGAAACACTCTGTGAGCCTCACGCCGAGGACATCAATGGGCTTACTGAGTGTATCACAGACTACATAACTTTCTGCACCGACTCCATTGTTCCAGCTCAGACTGTTCATTGTTACCCAAATAACAAGCTGTGGGTGACTAAGGACATCAAAGCCCTCCTCAACAACAAGAAGTGGCCTTTCAGAGATGGCAATAAAGAGGAGGTGAGGAAGGTCCAGGTGTTACTAAAGGACAAGATCAGAGAGGCTAAGGACAATTACAGGAGGAAGCTGGAGTGGAAACTCCAGCAGAACAGCATGAGGTAACGTAATATGGTCAAGTGATCAGTTTGATATCAATCTTTCGTGATACACCGTCATATTTACATTATTTGTACGGTACGAATGATTTGCTTTGGTACCTGGTCAAACTTAAGCTCTCCTTAGTATGGCTGGCTCCGTTTCTCCAACAGCGCACTCACAGGCAGCAGCTGCCCCGCCCTCTCGCTCAGTCGCTTAGTGCCTGAGCTCGGATCATACCAATATCAGGGGGGATTCACGCACAGTCGTAAATTCCCATAGTGTGCACTATGTGCTTCGAATATTGCTTGCACTTTTTGTTTTATACAGTTGTCAGCCAGGCATCTAACTATGAAAAAATTACACTCCAAAAGACCCCGGGCTTCTGACAAAACAACCCGGGCTTAAGCCCAGTAAGCCACCCCCACGCTCCGCCCCTGCTCTCCACCATTTGACCTTAGAAAAGAAGAAGCTTCTCAGATGAGAGGTGACACATCTTCAAGCAACTTAAAGAGCAAGACTCAGGGAGGGGCAGCCAATACCTAGCTGCAATATGTTTTCTGTAGTAAAATATTGTGGTCAGTGGTATCAGATGCTGAGCTGAGGTCCAACAGGACAAGCATTCCCGCCTTAACCATTTTGGCATCCTAACAAGATTTTAGGTCTGTAACCACTGCTCTACAGTGCACGCTGATATAACACCACGGACAGCTGACTGTGGAATATTTGGTATCAAGGAAATGTCTCAACGGGACTTTTTACAAAAGCTTCATCCTGTCATAGTACCACACTGGAGCTCACTCATCTCCTGAGGGAGAGCGATCCTTTCACAGATATTTGATTGGAACACTTGAATTCAGTAGCGGTTTTTGATATGGGCGACATGGGTGGTTGCCCAGGGCAGCATCGTGGTGGGGGGCGGCATCACGGGCATTGGCAAAAAAAAGTTGCTCGCACTCATGCTGCCCCGACATCATGCCAGCGCATTTTGGGGATGGCATAGGCACCGATCGGTGTTCTTACGGCCATTTGCTGCAGGGCGCCCTCCGTTTTTCGAGGTGCGCCTGCTGCTTGCGGCACAGGGAGGAAAGGGCGGGGGGGCGGGGGATTCTCTGGCTGGCTGGAATGGCATCTAATAACCAACTCTCAAATTAAAACAAAATAAAAACAAACCAACAAACACGAAAACACCAGACATTATGATACAGACTTATAATCTGCACCGATGTTTTTTCGAAATTCTATACGTGAAAAGTGAGCGTGAGAGCCCTCGGTGCACCTGCTTGCTGCTGAAGTCAAAGTAAACTTTATCCGGTCGTTAAGTGATGACGTGACGAATCCTACTTCCGGGCCTAAAGTAGTCTGCGTTTAATATGGCTTTTGTGTTGTTAACATGTTTAATGTTTTGTATTTTCTTCTATTTAATCTCAAAAAGCTCCTAAAACAGTCAGTGATCACTGTTGACCTCACTCGGCTTTTATTACCGCTAATCATTTATTTAAGCTCAGTTTTTAAAACCTTAGGATGTAATCTACATTCTGGGAGCTGAGGAGAGCAGCTCTCAGACTAAATTTTAGGAGAGGATTGTTGTCCCATTCTTGTCTGATGGAGGATTCTAGCCACTCAATCATCCTGGGTGGACGGGGGCAACAACAAGCATGTGTTTAATGCACTCCAACAACTATTTGAGTTTGTTCTGCCACTGGAAAGTAGGGGTCTGAAACGGTAAGATAAAAGTGACACTCGTGACTATGCAGCTTCACTTTTATCTCGCTACCTTCAATTGCCATCACAACAGCAAATTTACCCCAGACCACAAACATCGGCTCAGAGAGACCAAGGCATTCAACCGTGCAGGCAATTTTTTATGCTGAAGCTGGTACTCCAGGTAAGAATGAGTCTGGTAGTACCAGTCACCGTCAGGCATCACGCCAGAGTAACGGACGTCTGTGGTCTATTTTTTAATGTAAAACGTTCTGTGTGTTCACAGCATTAAAACTTCATTCAACATTTCATTTAAAAATTTAACAAGTCTCTTACATACGAATTGGATAAGGTCTAACATGGTCGTACACAACAGTTTCCTTTCAGCTGCTCTTGTTAGTGCATCAAAGGGATCTTTGTTCCACCATTTTGCTGCTTCAGTTGAATATGCCGTGAATCCCGCAAAGTAGACTCTTGTGCTGTTGTACTCCATCATCAAGTTCTTATTTAAAAAAAGTTAATTAGTGTATATTCTGCATATATATTCCTAACTATAATGTAGAACATGCTCTTACTTGGTCGTCTGAGAGAACTGAAATAAAAGGAAAGAAGTGTATTGATGTCAACAATCAATAAACTAGAGGAGGATCAGAATCAGAGAGGGGTGGACAGGACATAAGACACACTTTGAGAGAGAGAGACAGAGATGAATAATAACTAATGACTAAAATGGTCATTTGGGGTGATATAATACTACAAGGTCTTTAAGATAAGATAAGGCCTGAATGACTTTAAATTTGATTCTGGATTTAAAAGGTTAACAGTGTAGAGAAGATAATATGGGAGAAATATGCTCTCTCTCTCTCTCTGTCTCTCTCTTGTTCCCGTCAGTACTCTCTGATGTCATAAATAAATTATTCATTTTACGTTTAAATTATTTTGGATACTTAGGTTTTTACATGCTTGTTTTATCTGTAAATGTGTACATATGTACAACCCAGATTGTAACTGAAGTTCAAAATAACATCCACTCATTGCTAATTATAGACTTTGAGATGAACTAATTAGATGAACTCTGTAGTCTGATTTGTTCTTTGTGAGCTTCACTGTGTTTATCATGTCTCTCTCTGCTCTTTTTAGTGTTGCTTAGCTTGCTCATCCGGCATCTATTAATTTCCCATTGACTCTAGTGACTCTAGTTTTGTTTGATCAGAGAGAGTCACATAAAATAAAAATGTTGCTATATTATTTCTTTTCTTGTGTCTCAGTCTGCTAAACTCCATGTGTGAGGAGATGCACTCAGTAAAGCTAAGAGCAGAGAAGGAGAAACTAACGTGAAAGACAACAGTAAAGATTCTCACTGCGAGCTGAAATACAAATAGTGTTTTTTACATTTTTCACTGTATCGATCTTCATCATTTGTTATTTGTCATGGCCATTGGATCTGGGAGCTGTGACCATATTTCAGTGTCTCATCCTCTCTGTCTTCATGTTTACTTTCCTTGTGTCACATTCAGCTTGTCATCTGGTCACACTTACAGTGGCTTGCAAAAGTATTCGGCCCCCTTGAACTTTTCCACATTTTGTCACATTACAGCCACAAACATGAATCAATTTTATTGGAATTCCACGTGAAAGACAAATACAAAGTGGTGCACACGTGAGAAGTGGAACAAAAATCATACATGATTCCAAACATCTTTTACAAATAAATAACTGAAAAGTGGGGTGTGTGTAATTATTCAGCCCCCTGAGTCAATACTTTGTAGAACCACCTTTTGCTGCAATTACAGCTGCCAGTCTTTCAGGGTATGTCTCTACCAGCTTTGCACATCTAGAGAATGAAATCCTTGCCCATTCTTCTTTGCAAAACAGCTCCAGCTCAGTCAGATTAGATGGACAGCGTTTGTGAACAGCAGTTTTCAGATCTTGCCACAGATTCTTGATTGGATTTAGATCTGGACTTTGACTGGGCCATTCTAACACATGGATATGTTTTTCTTTAAACCATTCCATTGTTGCGCTGGCTTTATGTTTAGGGCCGTTGTCCTGCTGGAAGGTGACCCTCCGCCCCAGTCTCAAGTCTTTTGCAGACTCCAAGAGGTTTTCTTCCAAGATTGCCCTGTATTTGGCTCCATCCATCTTCCCCA